>NW_011340383.1:0-2246 GCF_000735185.1 Notothenia coriiceps | reverse complement strand
TATAGTTGAACAGTAATCCTGTAGCACATATATTTACTGCAATGAAAACACACACATTTGCCCTAAATATGTGTAACGCACCCTCTTCTTTATCATGTGTAACATTCCAGAGTCTTGGAGCTATCCCCAAATTAGGATGTCCCCTGCTCCCATCCTTCTCTAAACACAAAGACTTCACCTCAATATATTGGGGAGGGAAAATATACTTTGTCCCTTCAAATTTAACACACATGAATATATATACATTAAAATGAATATACCAGATTTAACTTTCCTGCCATAACATGTTACTTTAATACTTCAAATAATTCAAATAATCCTTCAGTAGGTGTCTGCATGTGGACATGCTGTCAGGGGAAAACCTCGGCCTGTCAGGTGAAACTGTATCTGCAAAATGTCAATTTATTTTTCATCAAAGAAAACCCAGCCATGATTTAGCTGGATGACATTGCATTTTTGGCATTACCCAAATGGGTTTAAAAGAGGTTTATGAGCCTAAGGGGGCTACAAAATTGACTCAGCTCCTGGAGGAGCAAGTAATCCTTCAACTTATTTCAAAGCGTGAAAATTGCCGTAATAGAGGCTGTGAGGTTTTTACCCAACAGGGTGACGCAGAGCTCCAACTCAAACCAAAATTGGGACATGTTTTGTCAGCACATTCACACTAACTCCTTCATACCTTTATTTTCTCTCACCTAAGTTTAAAAAAAACTAGAAATGCAACACACACCATTCAACTGTTATTGTG
Organism: Notothenia coriiceps; assembly: GCF_000735185.1. NCBI lineage: Eukaryota > Metazoa > Chordata > Actinopteri > Perciformes > Nototheniidae > Notothenia > Notothenia coriiceps. The sequence goes on along the minus strand of NW_011340383.1, from coordinate 1,498 downwards.
ATGTACATTTGGGCCTGTTTTTACAAGCAAGACTTGAAATAGTATTTATTAGGGATGTAACGATATACCGAATATCGCGGTATCGCGGTAAATAAACGTCCCAATACCGTCGTGAGACTGACAAAATATACCGCGATTTAAAAAAGATTTTTTTTAAATTATTATTATTTTTTTTTTAAACACTTTTTTTTTTTAAACCTTTATTTAACCAGGTGGTCCCATTGAGATCATCGATCTCTTTTTCAAGGGAGACCTGTCCAACATGGCAGCAAGTAGGTTACAACATGAACATAAAACAACAGAATCACACAAAAGGACATGGTATTTACAGGGCTACATTTACACACCTAGAGACATTGACCAACAATATATTTATATCTCGCCCTGTCAATAAGCCTCACCTCCTTGGCAAAAACTGTATTGTTTTTAAAGTGGTGAAGAGACAATGCACAGTTTGACCCACTGCTGTCACCCATGGCCAAAGCATATCTCTCCGTCCCACTGAGGTCACGTTAGACTTTTTCGCTGTCCGTCATTTTGACAGACAGGATCGTAAAATATCTGTCATAATCCCTTATTACCCGTCGGGTCTGAACAGTTCACGAGAGAGCACGCTCGTGAACTGTCAACGCGGGGGGGGGGGCGGTGTTATGCCGTGTGTGCATGCACCTCGCGGGTGCGCGCACAGCGTAAAGCAAAGCCTCCTGTCTGAATACTGAGTGAGTGACTAGTGAGTTTGAGTTGAGTTACTTGAAAAACTAAAGTGAAACTTGATTTATTTTATTGCAGGGTTTGATTATTAGCTTGTTTATTTGTGAGATGCAGTGGCACAAAGAAAATGCCTACTTTGTTTGGTAGTACTAGTAGGTATAAAAACACTGGTTTTCTTGTTCCAGTCTGTTACTGTCACTTTGTTTTTGACACTTTAAAATACTGCTATCCTACTAAAATGCTGTACAAATCAGATGTATTATGTAATAAAGAAACATTTTCCGAGTAAAAAAATATTTTATTGAAAAAAACAAAAAAATGAATTTTTTTTTTCTATTATTATTCAATATCGCGATAAATACCGTACCGTGGACTTGTTATCGCGATATTATCATACCGTGAGTTTTTGGTATCGTTACATCCCTAATAATAACGTCATACCAGGGCGTTCGCTCCGGTGCACTCCGACAGCATTTAGCACTACATCGAGATTAAGATTAACTTCTTTTATTTTGGGAACACCCACATACCTATGGAGTTGGCCAGATGCGTGTCAATTACTGTTCATGGTAATTTGAAAACAAATGCCGTTGTTTGACACACACCGAACATACACACACACAGCGGAGCTGAGCAGAGCACATACACACACACACATCATGCGCCTTTGTGACCGGACATTTCCTTCATACAACGAGTAATAGGGGGAATAATCGGGCCGTTCGATGTGTGTGTGTGTGTGTGTGTGTGTGCGTGTGTAGAGGTGCGTGTGGTTAAAACGTAGCAG
>NW_011340382.1:37801-45034 GCF_000735185.1 Notothenia coriiceps | reverse complement strand
ATTCTGGTTTCTTGCTTTCAGATTCTTCACACATTTTAATGGAGAAAAACATGTACATTTAAAAAAATATCTTCATCCCTTTAAATAATAATACAATTATTAGAGTAGAAATATAATGTTTTTGCTATATAATTGGGTATGAGGAGGTTAGGTTACGACTAGAAATTCCAGGAAGAAAGAGTGATGTATTTCCAGAAAGTAATCATTTTATAATCAAAGGACAGGCTTCACCTCTCCCTCTGAACAACAAGCCACTGAAATTAAAGATCTGCTTGAAATCATCAGTTGTTTGTTCTTATTAATATGTTTAGGTACGACTTGTTAAATGGGTTTGCTTAAAATGAAAACTCAACAACATACCTTGAAGTTTGTTTTGCAGGGAATAACCCGATCAGAGTCTAGACTTTAAATATCAAGTCACTCTGCGGTCAAACTGATAAAATCTTCCACATGAGCCGATTGGTTGCAATATTGTTAATACTAAACAAAATATTTGGCTGCAACAATGATACTTCTGTAGAAAAACATAGAAAACGAATTAAAAAACAGCAAATAAATATACTGAATTTAAATATCTCCATTACATATAAATAATGTTTATGTTAAGATTGCACAAACAAAATCCTCATTTATTTAACAACATTGAATATATTTTCCAACCTTTTAAAAGTATTTTTCTTATCATTGGTTTGCTCTCATTTTTGCAATTGACTGATAATGTTACATGACAATGAACACATCATCTACTGAAGTCATTATTCAAAGTTCATATTCACCATTGCCAATATCATTGTTATTGAACAAAGGAACAGAATGGTGTGCAGATTATCTAGCCCTGATTTGTGCCAAATGTTTTGTCCTTCACTACAGGAACACATTCAACAATAAACAACATTTAAATAAGGGTTGCCACACATTTTAAAACAAGGGATTAAAACCTGCTGAGCCCTCCGCTATACGCTTCCAACCAGCTTACTGTGAACTCTCCAATAAAAGCCAGTGTTTATACGAAAAGAGGAACAATGGGCAAAATATAAATTAGCTCTACTATAATGACTGGAATTAATGAGTGAGAACTGAATTGAGTAAATGAAAGAAACAGAATTGAAGGACTCTGTTGTTGTTACATGGAAATTGCATTTTACAGCAAGTAAGCCAATTCAGTTGAATTTGCATTAACAGCCACATACACACAATATGGGAATTTCTAATTCAAATTAGGAAAGGAAAACTTGCTCAAGGGCGTTCCGGCACAAAAGGCACAGATGTAAAATGTTTTTAAATTGCCCTCTCCCCATTGACAATACACCTGTATCAACTTCTGATGAGACAATAGTGTCAAGCTGTGTGACTGCCAGCGAGATAGACAAAAGGCACAGATCACATGAAGTGAAAAAGCTAAATAAAATGGTACCAATAATAAGGAAAAGAAAATGACTATCATTGTCATTGTCCAGAGAATACGTTATTTTCTCTTTTTGTCATTGTCTAATGTATTATGAAGCATCTACTGAACCATTACAGCTCAATAACATTCATTGACTCACTTTGAATACATATTCTCCACCACTTTCAAACTTTGTACCTGATTTGTATTTTATCCACTATCAACTATCGCTGTTCTTCACAGTGAGACTCATTATTATTCAGCAATTTGCTCTGTGTGATTTAAATGCACGTTTGAGGGGCCGTCCACTTTCATTTTTTTTTTTAATTAATGAAATTATTCTCCTGTGAGCCCTAGACCCAACATGTTAAAAGCACTTCTGTAACTATTGAAGTCCTAAATGCCAGGATTTCAAGCATAAAAGCCCTTTTCAGACTTGCATGCTTTAATTGATGTGCTCATTAACCCTCTTTTAATTGGACATGTCAATTTATATACTTTAAACTTCTATAAGGCTGAGAGGTCGAACTTGTGCCACCTGTACCTGTACCGTGAGCACACTGGGAATGTATTTATCAGCACAAATGCAAAAGCTTGCTAATATGTAGAACCGGATGTCAGACAGGTTATTTTAACATAATGTTCTTCTGCAATAACTAACATTAACATTACCAGTAAAGAGTAAAAGAACAGATATATTTATTTGAATTGATTGAGTGTGTGATGTGCCTTGGTTATTTGGTTTGTCTCTTTCTTTGCTATTTAAATTAGTTAAATGTCACGGCGGTGCCTCACATCTTGAAAAATAAAGTTATTAAAAAAGTAATAAAAAGAAAAAGTGGCTAAAAGTCCCTGCGTGCTCTGAGGCTTCTTCTATTTCCTTAGGTTTTGATGAGAAAAGTCAATGACTACATCAAGTGTTCATCACTATTCTCCACCAAACTTTCCTTTTCAAGTAAATATAAGTGTCTTATTTTAATGTTTATTTGTTCTTAATCTGTTATGTAATACCAACACTGCACGTGTTTGATCTAAACGGAAAAAAAAGTCAATATGATGATTCACAAAAACATCATAATGTGCTCCAGGGACTGTTGCATTACGATACCAGACAACTTGAACAAAATGAGGAGAGTTTGAAATACAAATGAGTGTGATGCAGCAGTACAATGACAATGTGTTAATTTATGTTTTTTCTTCAGCTTGCAGGATCTACTAGTGACGTTATTGCCTTTTTTTCAAGAGTCCATTAATTCTCTTACGCATACAAATTAGTCAGTATTGCCTGATGTGCATTTGTGTGAATGTGTGTGTGCAGGCAGCTATTGTAGTGCCATCAGGTGGGCGCGTGTGTCAATGATACAAACTGTACAAAAACAAGTGGTTGCAACCTCACCAGTCCTCAGTCTAACCCAAACAGAATGATGAAGAGAATGACGCACAGGCCTTCCCCAACACCAACTCCTCCATATTCATTACCAGATCAAGCGATGCATGATTTAAGTTTGAATTGCCACATGTAAAGGAGATGTATCATAATATGACACAATCAGGCAGAATATAAAACGTATTATCTGCTTTCACTGAGAAATCTCAGAACCAAATAAAGCTTAGTGGAGTTTGTCTACATTTTGGGGATTTTATTCATAAATACACTATTTCCTGCCTGCAATCTGCCTTCTGTTACAGCAAATTAATTGTATATGCTACACAAATATGGCCAGGATCCGTTGAATTTTCTGAATATTGGGTTGTAGATGAAAATGTTCAAAAGGGGGGTTTGTTTAGCATGGAACACTTAAAATAACGAAAGGATAACTTAAAAAAGAAAGTAGAAAGAAAGTGAGGTCAAATAAAACTATTTCTGCTAAAAAGTTAGCAATGATTGACTCAGACCTAAACATGTCAGATGTGTGTATCTCACACTGCCTTGTAACTTTAATTCATGTACCTTTTTTTATTCATGTTGTATTATCTGTGCTTTTAAATGACTGTTTTTACATGCCATTTTATATCTTTGCTTTTAAATGAGTGTTTTTAAATGTCGTTTTATGATATGTTTCTTAATACTCTTAATGTTTTTCATTTTTGTAAAGCACTTTGAATTGCCTTGTGTTGAAAGGTGCTATATAAATAAAATTGCCTTGCCTAAAATTCCACTAACTTACGTTAAAAATGTTTTTCCTTGAACACATAATTTAAGCCTTATATTGCCATCTAAATTATGTCCAGATAGCATGTCAAAATGATCCGTGGGTTTATTTCCTCCTATTTTCCAAGGTATCTGCGTTCTTGTATTTTACAGGAAGCACCTGGCCGTGACTGATATCAGTTCACTTAAACACAAACACAAACCCAATAAGGTTGCTGACGTCAATTCCCAGGTTCAGAAGGCACATGTTGATTGAATCAGCAAGGTTTCTGTAAAATGAACCAACATAGTATGTCTCTTACTGTTAGTTGGGATAATGACTGGCCTCAGGCTGTAACACTGACATTGAGTTATTGGAATGAGAATTTAAATGAGCCAAGCGGAGTGGTGGGAATAACTCTAAATTAGCGAGGAAATGCCCTCACAACAAGGTGTCAATTTGCATTCTTTGGATAACAGGTTTTTTAGGGGCTCGCTGGCATTATACCAGTCAGTCAAATGGCAATTAGAGTCTGTTTTAAAGCTCAACTGAATGTATTGCGGGGCTCGATTGCATCATGAGTCATCCGTCTTTTCTAAATGCCATCATAAACTGACATTATACCGTGGCATAGAAGTGTATTAGTATTTTTCATTAGTTTTTCTTCCAGGACTATTCTCCATACAGTACAAATTATAACATCAACACTTCCTGGAAGTTTAAACAAGCTGTTCTGTGTATTTGCATTTTAGTTTGAAAGCAGAATTTTTCAAAAAATTATAACAGTGTGTCAGATTTGGACTCACAGCAGCTATTGTCAATTATAAAATGCTGACTATTAAAACTATGCTTTTACTAGTATGCTTTGATAGTTTGTCGTGTAAGTCTGATTTTCATTTGATCTTTTACTATGTAGATACATTTAGCTTCACATCGGTAACGGCAGTTTAACACCCACATACATACATATCAGACACACAATAAATGAAAAAAAGATTACTTAATATTTTTAATGTTACACCTGTTTCTGGTACTTTTTATCTTTGGGGGCACCTGGAAGCTGATTGTGTTTGGGTTAGGGGTTAAACTGAAATGTTTTGTCCTGAAGATTGCCTGTACTGTAAGTTTAATTTTGTGTTGGTACGATCTGTCTGTTTTTATTTTTATTTGAAAGGTGTTCACCCCAAGTCCTGTCTCCGTGATTTCCCTCCTGTCAAATTTCTGATTCTGTTCACCAGAGGCCTGTACTAGGAATCCAGTTCAACATACCCTGGATATGTTTGAGTTATCTGGCTTAACTAACCCAAAACAAATGCGATCTGGCTAAGCGGTCCTATGACGCTTGTTATCATCTCGGCAGTGTTGGGTGTAACGCGTTACAAAAAACGGATTTACAGTAATGTATTACTTTTTACTGTAACGAAGTAATGTGACGCATTACTAATGAAATTTGGTTAATATACTACCCGTTACAATTCTCAGTAACGCAGTCTCCTGCAGAGACTTGGGATGGGCGAGCAAAGTCTGAGTACGCAGGTCGGCTGGGAGTAGGCCCTGGAGGAAGTAGTCCCGGGCTAACTCAATCTGGATAACAGGGGGCATGTGAGCATAGGGAGCAGGTGAACCAGTCCCGCAATGTCGTTGGCGAGCTCCCTCAGCGGCTCCCCAGGGCGACGCTTACGGCTACACAGTTCAGAGCGGAGCAGGCTAGCTGCAGAGCATAGGCCAAAGCGCCTCTTTAAAGCTCCCACAAAAGCATCATAGTCACTCCTATCATCAGGGTTAAGTGGCAGCAGGCTGGTTAAAGCATCCCCAGTAAGGCGCCTTTTCTTCAGCAGACCACTTGCCAGCCTGAAGTCATCCACACAAGCAAAGCCTCCCTGTGTTTTTATAGCGAGACGCTACAATATGATACATTATGATGTGATATGAATCATAATGGGACACATCGACGTCTGCACTCACAGTGCCGAGGACTGTACGCAGACCCGGGGCCAGAAAAAGAGAGGGCATATGATTTTCATGGGAGGGCACACAAAACCGTCATGTGCCGTGGACAGAGACGGCGCCAGAGATTTTATTTTGGGGGTGCTCTGTGGGGTAGCTTGGCGTTTCATAAAGGGTGCTCTAGGGTCCCATTAATGTACCGGGCGCTACAGTTGCATTTTCTAATGGGACACTCCCCATACGCACATACACAGTACACCCGCGACTGTTACAATGAAGGCTCAATCAGCTCATGGCATATAGATGTAAGCAGGCGGGGCCGTCCCTGGCCAACTTGAGGCCCCACGCAAAGTTATATGATGAGGCCCTCTGTTTCGCGAGCGTGCTAGTGGAGCCTCGCAGCGGCGAAACCATGCCGCGCCACACTAATTGCGGCGCATAAGCTCAGTTGAGGCACCCTCCGCAAGATGAGTCCCCACGCAGTCTGCGGGATCTTCCTGTAGGGAGGGACGAAGTGATATTTTTTTTAAGTGGGGGGTTGACCTAACCTCCTCTAGGGGGGTCAGGGGGCATGCTCCCCCAACTTTTAATATTGAAGTTAAAAGCATCAATCTGGTGCACTTTGAGAGCAAAATAAAGAGATCTATCTCTCAACAACACCCATATGAAATAGAACTGTAAACAGATTTACTTTTTCTTTATGGATATTTTACAAATCACTCCCCTTTTAAACTGTATTTTACTGTCATATAGTATTTCTTACCTGTTTTTCATGTATTACGCTTATATTACTATCTGACATCACATACATCGTAGCATTAAAGTTCACAGTTTATTTAAAATAAAAATAATAAAAATAATGTTTTTACATTTTTATAAATAATAAAAAACGTGTTTATTGGGGGAGGGCAGGAATGTCGAATGGGCAGTGGCGTTTTTATATGTACAAAAGTGGTGGGGCACAAAAAACGTTTATATACAGTATAAGCTTTTGCAGTCATGGCTGTTGAGGCACTGGCACTTCAGGTTTCCAAATATTATATTTTGACCTAAATCAAAATATAATATTATTTTCAAAAGCTTTTTTAGTCTGATGCTTCGATTGATTTTAAACATACAGTTCAACAAAAGGATACCCATATTTTTTAAATGTTATCATTTAAATATTGGATTGTTGTCTCTTATACCTCATTCACACAAACAGTGTTTTAGGGCCGGTTCGGAGCTGGAGCTTGAAAAGCACCGGGTTTTCCTCTTCACACCGCAGCGGAGCAGCCTCTTAGCTCCGGAATCCGGTTCGTTTCAAGCACCAAAAAATTGTCCGGCCAGAGCAAAAGCACCGCATACGTCACGCTTACGTCGAGGCGGGGGCAGGGGCAGGGGCGGGATCAACTCCTGAACAATATCAAAAGCAGGCGTTTTATCCAGTTTGTACACAACGATGGAGAAACTTAACAAGCAGCAGTGGTCCACTGAAGAGACCAGCTACCTACTGGGAATCTGGTCTTCTGAAGAGGTACAGAGGAATCTGGATCACAATCGGCCATTGTTGTTGTTGTTGTCGGTGGTGTCAGCTGTGAGGGGTTTCCACGGTTTGGCTTCATGAAGCAGGCACGCAAACGGTTACGTCATGACGCAAACAATGACGCAATGACGCAGCAACAGTCGGACTCTGGGCAGTGTGAAAAGAGCCGGAGCTAAACCGAGAACCGGTTCTGAACCTGAAAAAGCTCTAGCACGGAGCTTGAACCGGAGTTGCGTTGGTGT
>NW_011340382.1:36422-37771 GCF_000735185.1 Notothenia coriiceps | reverse complement strand
GACCCTGCAGTCGTGTTATTACGTTCGATACATCACCACGCATCTTGTACACAACAATTATACAATGAAACAATGTAACCAACAATAGTGGTTTTTAAACAAGGCACTTTCATTTCGTTGCAAGTATTACATCTATCTGTAGCACTCCATAAATAAAAGCCGATGTCAAATACACTTTGGCATATCCTCTCTCGACCGGTGTGAACAATCGGACAAGGTAAGAAGAAGCAAAAGGCTTTGGCACCGAACGTTCGTATGACGGGAAGCAAGACTTTCCTTCACTGAACCTTCATGACGCTGATGGTTCGGGTCGTAGGAGCGGCTACTTTTGTTGGGCCTAAGAGATTTCATGGTGTCAGAGAAGAGGAATTTAGGAAACTTAAGAGGATAGGTTGATAGGGAATTGGGGCACTAGTGCAAAGTGAGTCTACAGTTCCTTAATCTGCTATCCCAATCTGCAATCCTCGACTAAAACACTAATAGGACTGGCGTGGAATCTGTACACGTCGGAGCTTTAAAGAGCGAAGCTTTATGCGGCCGGGAGACATCTTAAGGTTCATACGACCCTGTAACCTTTGTCAGAAGCCGCCGTGAGCTTACTGCATGTATCAACACGAACTTTATCACCGGAGACCTCGTGGAAGGAGCCTGTAACTCTTTGTGGACTACCCGACATGATGCTTCGCGTCTAAAGGTTATACCAGGTCGCGTCGGTTCAATGTGCTGGTGCGGGGGATGTGTTGTGCCGGGGATGTGTTGTGCGGTTGGACTGTTGCCTTTGTGACGCCACCGACTCTCTGTAACTATTGGCATGTACCCGTCTAATTTTTTCCTTATCGTTTACAATACATCGCAAAATTCGTTGATAATCAGTTTAATTAATTATTAGACAGAAAGCAAAACTCTGTGTTGTCATATTACCTGGAATTTCGTGTTTAGTCATCAGATTAATTATGTAACTTTTTTTCCCGCGCCGAATCATTTGGAAAAAATATAAAAAATCGTGTATATTTTATCCATTATTACTCTAGTAGATAAATAATACAAACAGATTGACATGTGTACCTAAATTTGTATTTACATCTATAATACTTTAGATTTATTCTATGAATCCAAATTCCATATTGTATTAGTGTAGTACCCAGTAATTCCAAAGTTCCAAAATTATAGGTGTACAGATGGGATGAAAATAATTAAAAATTAGTATTTAGATAGCTAATCTAAAATACTAGCTGAAAACCTTTGGTGTCTTCTATTCCTCCTGAATGTTTTTCATTATCTCTAAAACAGGTCTTACTATCGTTTACCCCTGAAGTAGAAGTTCAGGTTCCATTTCTGGTGGTAAAATA
>NW_011340382.1:22295-36377 GCF_000735185.1 Notothenia coriiceps | reverse complement strand
GTGTGCCTTGGCAGTACTCAGACACCAGGGCCCAGTAGTTCAAAACTTTTAATCTCAATCAGATCCGATCCGATTTTGAAATCCCATTTTTTGTGATCCAGGATCAGACAAGTCGGCCAGATTTTGTCCCTGGAGTTCAAAGCAATTCAGGATAGTATCAGCCTGATCCAGATTAGGATTTTTCAAGATGACTAGATCCTGAATATCAGTGCTTTAATCCTACCGATCGCCATCTAGTGGACATGAAAAATAATACAAGGAAGACAAGAGACCAAATTGCAGAGACATCTATAATGTTTAATTATATTTTTTTATTTGAAAGGTGATGACAGATGATGGGCTTTTTTTTTGTTGAAGATATTTTTACTTTAATCTAAATTACATTTGTGATTGACAATCTTTGCTGTGATACTTTTATGAGCATAAACATTTATGTCATCAACATTTGGTTGAAATTAGGCCATTACAAACGTGAGCAAAAATGGAAAAAATAAAATGTATTTCCCATGAAGGCTAAAAATGGTGTATTATTTCAGTTAACAAACTTTGCCATCCTATTTAAATTGAAACATATTTTAAAATAAATTGTACAGTACATTTTGCTCTGGTAATCCACTGGAAATCCACCCCTTTGGTGGAATCAGGATAATCCAGTTTTTTGGGATCAAACTGATCCCAATCCTGTGTTGTCGGTTTGAACTACCCATTTTGAAGATTTGATCCAGATTAAAGCTTGGATTGGATTTCCTGATCTGATCGGATATGAAAGTGATCCTAATCCTGTTTTTTGGTTTTGAACTCCCCAAAATCCAAATCTGATCTGATCAGATAGGGATTAAAAGTTTTGAACTCCTTGGCCCAGGGGATTTCAAGAGCGCTCGCCCTGTGTCAATAAGCTGTTTTAATCTTTTCAAATCCTTTAAGATGTTGTATGGGATTGGGCTGCACAATGAACCTGGCTTGCCTAACATTGAGAAAAGCTAGATGAAATGCATTATGCCTCTCATGACATTTAAAGCACTGCTCTGTTATATGGGCAGGGGTATGTTGTCAGAAAGCAAGCTGAAAGAAATAAGCAAACATCAAATCAAGTTTCTGCAACACTAGCAAACAGTTGCCTGCTAAATGTTCCACTATATACAGTATGTTCACTAGCTGGTCGCTGAATAAGAGAGAATGGGAGTTTTATCTTGATTTTTTTTGCAGAGTCAGAGACAAAGAAAGAAATATCTTTAACCATCCACTTTAAAATGTAATTTTAAACTTTAAAACAGGTTTTAGTTTAATACCTCATATATACTTTAGCTAATTAAAAGAAAAGCTTTAAAGGTACAAAACATAAATTTGACTTACTGTCCTCTGCCCCAGATTTACGTTACAGTCTTTTATAAGTCTTCTGCGGGGTTAATGTCTTCCTCAACATGTTTTTATTAACAAAGGTGACCATTTGTGCTTTGCAGACCAGGGCATGTGTGTATTATGTATAAAACCTCTGCTACAGAAGTGTTTGCGCAGCACACTAAGTGGTTGCTTTTAATGGATTGCCCGGCGCCACTGTAAGTGCACAATCTAAACATGCCACACAAATGCTCCTCACAACATAAAACATACCGTTGATGGATTCAGTTATTTTTCTCTTTGTTTATTGCATTGCCTCCAGCTGTTGATGAGGTAATTGTTGCCCTTCTCTTTCATAACATTCATAACAGAATATATGTTCTTCACCTCTAAATGGTTTATGTCAGTCCATGAATTACATTGATATTGACATGCAGAAGCATGTGATTTAGTTATAATACACTGACTACCCCTGATAAAAGAATAGCAGAGGGGTTAGCCTCACACAGGTGGTCGAATGACGCACATAAACCCTGAGAAAAAAGTGAGAAAGAAAGACAGGTGGACATGAAATCCATGTGGTATATCATGGTCTGCATGCAGAATTAGGAAAAGTGCAGTCTTTTCCAAGCTTCTGTTGGAACAGATTTAGATAAAGGGATTCTGGGCACACAGACAATGTTTTTAACAGGAAGTGAGAAAGAACTGCAAAAAAGGGTGTAGGCTGGGCTTGTTTGTGTCTGATAAATACCTTCATCTCATAAAGACACAAGTGCTCCGACAGCCTCTGGCCAGGTCAGGCAGAGACGCAGGCTGCAGCAGATATCTTGCGTCACTGAGTGAGCACCAACAAATGTGATATTTAAAATGCCCACGCCTCTGCATGCTTACAAAGAAACATGCTGCAAACACACTCTGCATGCATGCTCTGTTTGTTCAGCACTGAACTCCACATTCAGAATAATGTTTCTCACAAAAAAAGAAAATCATTTTAAGATGACATTTCTTCAGGAAGCTCCTCTGTTCTGGAACTTCACCATTAAACATGTTGTCACGGTAACTGAGTCTGACATATGAAGGAAACCTGAGCTTGTGAAAGCCCTGTTGCTGTGGTGATGTCTTTACTCATAAAAAATGAAATGACTTTGAATGAAGAGTGTGAGCTGTGAGGGAGGCAGGACGTGCAAAAGAACAATAGATGTTCTACATAGATAACGCCAATACAAACACACAGCATGTCACTGCAGACCTGACAGCATAATAGGACGACATCTAAATGAAAGCCATTGCAACAGGTGGAATTGCTCATTAATGCCAATATCTGATTTCATATTAGAGATGATACAGTTGTGTCTTGCTGGACATACTAAGCAAATTAACAAACATAATTCTTAATTAGTCTAACTGATCATTTCCATAGATAATGGCAATTTAGCTTTCATGCATTTTGTAGTTCCTTTTGTATGCCTTGCAAAATCAACAAGTGGTTGTTCATAGAATGTTGCAACATCTAAACAATTCAGGAGAGCAAAATGAGTGCAGACAGAAGCTGTGTTGGTTAGAGGAACTCAGACAAAGACTACAGAGGGTCTCTGCGGTTTTGTAATTACAATGGCTTGCACTGGCCATCGGTGTCTGGTGGAGCCTCAGCTTCCGGCAGCAGCTCAACACAGAATACTAACGCTGCAATTAGTGTAACCCAGCAACAGGAAGTAGGCTGCCCTTGAGGGGAGAAGAGAGAATGGAGCTGAATACATCTCTGTGATACTGAAAGGCTGTAGTGGCGGCTGCCAGGTCCCTGCTCAGACCTGAGAGAAAGCCTGAACAGCCGGAAGTGCCCCGGCTCCAGTGGCTGCAGGGAGGCAGAGGTCAAAGCGCAGTGTCAAGGTCAAGAGCAGCAGGATCATTACGGGTTACCCCTGTGACAGTCGAGTGAAAAACACTTCCGACTGCTCCCACTTCCGTTGAAAAGCTGTCCTTGCAGGTTCTGACCCTGCCTTTTTATTCAGAATATATAACCCAACAAAAAAAACTGTGAGTAAACTAAGCAAAGTAGTCTACTTCTGCAGCATGAGACAATGCAACTCGGAGTATAAATAAATACAGTATTTATTTATCATGAACAAATGTACCTGAAAATTATGAACAAAGTGACAGGTGCAGAAAAAAACACCACCCATGCCATAAAAGTAGCAATACCAAATATCCAAATACTCTTTTACAAGTAAATGTACTTATGTGAACTGGTCCACTTTAGAAAATGACATACAAACATAGGATTAGTTTTGCATTTAGGTGTCTTTCACAGCTGTTTTAAGAGGTACTCTAAATTACTTGGTATACTCCTGCTGGATATCTTAACCTGGTATAACATGTTAATATGATGATTTATCAGTTGATTCATATTTTAGTCTTAGCTTGAAACTGAATCTGTAAAGTAGCTAGCAACTATAGCTGTCAAATAGATGTAGTAGAGTAAAAGTACACTTAAGGCTTCTAAAATGTAAGGGAGTAAAAGTAAAAAGTAGCATAGAATTAAAAAATACTTAGGTTGAGTACAAGTAGCCAATGTACTTCATATCATTCCACCCTTCACACATCAGTCAATTTAAATATAACGAGTTCAAACATTGTACAGGAAAACAACTGAGACACATTTTGAGGTAATTTTTCGACTCAACAGTAAGATATGAACAGCATATTGGCAGATAATTGGATGCCATCTCATTTCCTTTTTGCAGGCATATTTTCTTTGATTGCACCCCCATCCCTAAGTGTGATAATCAGGCTGATTCACTGAAACAATTAGAGGTGCATGCAGCGATTCATAGCTCTGAAACATGGCAACCCTCCAAGTATCGACCTTCAGGTAAGTCTGTTATAGAGCCGGTAGTTAACTTTCAGATGGGCCAAAGCCATACCGTGGTCTTCTGTGGTGTAAAGACTGTCAGGATGAACTATCCAGACAACAGCCTGAAGTTATCGGATGGACGCCTGCTTCTAATTGAGCTTAATGGTACCATTTGTGACTCTGCAGAGTGCATAAATTCCACCTGCTCGTCCCCTCGCTTACATCTCAAGTGGAGCTAGATAGCACATGTCCTGCATTCTGATGAACCCGTAGCTATGGAAACTCGTCCTCAAGTGGCAACTCGTTCAATGGAACACACTTTGAGCATTACGCAGCACTTTCACTTAAGTGCAGCTTTCTGCTTGACTCGCTTATTTCAAAGGCACATTATTCCAATGTGGATGGACAATAACAAGATAGACCCAGAGCTTGTTTTCAACACTTTTTACACGTTTTCTTTCTTCCTGAATGAGTAGTCCAGTCCATTGACAGCGCTGACATGTCTGAGTCTTTACCTCCATTCATGTTTTGTCTCCTCGCTTATAGAAGAGAGGAGGACTCAGAAGAGGGAGGTTTACTACTTGTCATGCTTCACACTACCAACGCAGTTATTGTTTCATTATAGTTTTATTTTTGCCTTTCAGTGGGACGACAGTAAACACTTTTATTAGCATAAAATTATTCATTGAATCCAACAGTACAGTAGGAGGAGGATAACATAATTGAGATGTTATTCAACGAAGAACATGGTTATACTGAGCAGCATCTGCAGCTTGTGACCTTCCTGTGACAATATATACATATTTTTTAAGCTTATATAGTGCTGGAAAATGTACACATATTTGATACTGTGTAGAAGTAGCAATACTTAATTGGAAAATATTTTATTAAAAAGTAGAAATCTAGTCTAAGTCAAAATAAAAAAGTATTTGCATCAAAACATACTTAAGTACCAAAAGTAAAAGTACTCGTTTAGTGTAATTTGGCCCATTTCAGAAACATATACTGTATATGAAATTAATATAGTTTGATTATTGATGCATTCATGTGTCCATCACAGCTGGTAAAGGTGGAGCTTATTTTAATTACTGTATACCTAAACATATAATTAAATGTAAGTGTTAATCTATTAGTTTATTTATATTTTTGAATTTGCTAATAATCTGCTGAATCTGCAAAGTAACTAAAGCTGTCAGATAAATGTAGTTGTATAGATGTATAAAGAAGCATTCAATGAAAATAATCATGTACAAATACCTAAAGTACGGTAAAATTGTACTTAACTACATTCCACCACTGGTATACCTTTACATAATGTAATCTCGATGTACCATGGTGTTTCATTTCATGTGTGAAATACATTTAGAATGTATTTGAAAAGTTCATAGACAGGGATTTCCTTTGTTTACTACTTTGTATTTTTCAGGATGAAACATTTAGTTGTTGCTCAGTATTAATCCTTTGTTATCGCAGAGCTCACCAAGTGCCCGAGGAACTGATGTGATGTCAGAGTGTTGCTGTGTGCTTCCTGCTGAGGACTAATGAGGTGAGGAAAGAAAAGCGACTTTTCTATGCTGGGGGACGTGATTACAGTTGCAGACCCTGATTTGCCAAAATTGCACCGCAAGAGCAACTTCTTCAGACAAATTGGTTCTCAGCTGAGGACCAAATCAGAAAAAAAGAAAGAAAAACAACGGTATGCAGATCAATTGAAATCACCCCCAAACATACCTGCAGTTATTTTCCAGATCTTTCTGTGAAAAATATCAATGTGTACACACGGTCGACCAATAATTCTCTGCACAAACAGATGTGCAGTACAGTCTGCCAACATATTAAAATTTGAAATGTTTAAAGGTTATTTTAAGTTTGGGTACTTGTTGAATTGCCTGTTGATTTTGTGATATAGTGGGTGGGAAACAAACAAAAAGCTTGTTCCTATCATGGAGAACAGAACATCCATTGTGTTAGAGTGGGCTGAGCTGTTTCTTCCAGTAACTATCCTTCAAAATATCTTTAAACATCACTGACATTTCCGTAAATGAAAATAAACATGTATTACTTTTCAAAAGATGATTAACAAATGTAACACTTCATGGATTTTTGGAGCAGTGATTTTCTTTTATTTGGTTTATTTTTTTAGCTTGAGCTATAAAACTTTCTTTCCATCTTTACGTGGGGTTATACAAGATCATTAGTTGCTCTCTATATGCTTCATGTAAAGACTGTACTTGTGAGGAAAGTAGTTCTTTTTTTAAATTAGCCATCTAAAAAAAAGGACCTCCATTTTAGATCACAGTTTCCTATAAATACATGTCTTGAAAATGAGCCACTGGTTGCAGAACACCAGTAATTATCGTCAGGGAGGATTCAAGGAAGTATTTATAGTTGGTGAAACTAATAATTTAGCCGCGCGGGGAGCCATTTTTGATCACATTGCCTCTGCCAAGATGTTTCAGGTTTGTATGGGACCATCATTAGGAGCTTGCCAAAAATAAACAAACAAAAGGCCATGTGATTCAACTTAAGGTCCCACCCGAAGATGATAGAGGAGACCGACACCATTTTCTGTCTGAATGGGCAATTTACCTTTCAAATTCACACCCAATTTACCACAAGTGGGGAGGGATTTCTATAGCAAAATGGCATGCAATTGACCTAGCCTAATTCACAGTTTTTTCCTTCCTTCAGGCGGAGACCACTTAGCTATAAAGAAGGACTGAGTCATTATTCTTGCCAGATGTATGAGGACACTGAAGGCTCATGGTGTGACTGCTATCAGAAGATACCCTAGATGCATCAAATTGTTAGGTGACATTTTCTTTTAGAACTGAATATCACGCATTTGCGTCAGGGGGCTTTACAACATGAACAGCATACGACAGCCTACGTCTTTAGACCCTTGCAGACAACATGAAAAACTCTCCCCCATAAAACTATCAATGAGGTTACACGAAAACTGGATGATACATAACAGGGGCAAACGAGATCACATGACATGCTGACCTCTCACTCCATGTGCACACACTGGATCTACTGCACATGGATGGTGAGGTATAGGTGTTAAAGAACTCAACTTTTGGGTATTTTCCTCTCTCCCTCCCTCTCCCATCTCTCTTTCTCCCTCCCTTTCCCATCCCTCCATCAGGAACTCCGTTTATGGAGCTCCTGCAGATCAGAAACCGGTTTCCATGGGGACTGCTGCCTTTTAAACTGGCTAGACGTGTGTGTGCGTAAGACAGTCATGCAGCTTGCAGAGAAAAGTTCTCTCACTTTGCTTTACCTGGCTTTTGGTTCAGGATAGATTGCTGAGGGACATCTAACTCTCTAATCAAAAGCCTATTATGTCAAATGAGAGTTTAAACTGCAAGCAGGCTGCAGTTTGCATCAAAGTGCATCAAAGTTTATCCAGCATAACAACAAATACAGTAAATGCAATCAGTTTCATCATCAATTTAACAACAATGTGTGAAAATAAGAGTGAATGCATCAATTCTCGAGGCACGCTGGCCAAGAGTTTCAACTTAACGAACGCAATACTGCACTTTGAGAAGATCTTTTCTTATTGTTGCACCTTAAAAGTGCAGAATAATTGCTTGCCTAAATGTGCTCGCATTGTTGATTCTGTGCAGGAAACGCTGCTGGCCACAGCTTCTTGTCCTCTTGGTTTCAGTGTAAAAGTGAATGCATACTGCCCCCCAGTGTAAGCAACAGGTTTGTGTTAGAGTTGTGAGTGCATGACTCATCAGTAGCTGTGAATGGTACTCATATAACATTTTGAATCAGATTGGATGGTATGTGGTTATAATTATATTGTCACTGTGCAGTTAGTAACATCAATGTATGATTACACTTTTAAAAATGCATGTAAAGACAATGTTAAATGGTGATTGTGAGTCATTGAAGTGGCAGAATACTCTGCTAATGGA
Organism: Notothenia coriiceps; assembly: GCF_000735185.1. Taxonomy (NCBI): domain Eukaryota; kingdom Metazoa; phylum Chordata; class Actinopteri; order Perciformes; family Nototheniidae; genus Notothenia; species Notothenia coriiceps. Next base: position 28,259 of record NW_011340382.1, on the reverse strand, counting down.
AAACAGTGAAGGTTATGATAAGTAAAGCTGTACTTATCATTATGGCATAATTAAGGGTTTAAGTTGAATGGTCTTCACCAGAGTTTACTGGAGTTCAGGAAGGCAGTTAAACCCACCCCTCCCCCAGCCTGTGACTTTTTCAAAGCCAATGACTCACTAATCGCAGACAACCATACTCAATTACAGATCAAGGGGGCAGAAACTATTCAGCACAATACAAGCGGAAACACAATCTATCAATTGACTTACAGACAAATGCTTTCTTTTATTTGTGGTGACGAATGATTGTTCAAAGGGCAAATGTCAAGACAAGAAGCTAAAACGTTTGGAAAAAGGATTTGTCAATGCTTCACAGATTTAATTTCGATTTAACGTCCTGAGCAATAGCTTTATTACAGACGGATAAATCAGTTTTACTCCACAATCATCTTTAAAATTTAACTTTTGAGCATTATCCACTCCCAAAATGTACAAATAGATTTACACTTCGATGACTAGGGATCTTGGCACACATTGCAACATCCTAATGACTTCATAGTGAGAAAGCTGTCTGTATACACACACACCAGAGGTTAGCTGCGCACAGAGAGGCTTGGACAGATGGACCTTGAACTGGTGTTAAAGTGACGAACAAGAAAGTGACCCTGAGCATATAATTTACCCAACAGTCCATATCGATCTCCGACACAAAATACATCATCTGCCCAAGGATGACGAAGATATCTGCCCTTCCACTGAAGGTGGAAACTTTAACCAAAGCTCCTGCGTAAGCAAACTCTACTAAATATTTCATGGCATGAGCAGACTGCACTGGGATCATAGTCAGTTAGAATACCTGAGGTGAAATAGAAAAGCCTTAAAAACTCCAATAAGAGAACCTTCAGGTGGAAGATTTAATGATTTTCATGTCTCTTTCTGTAGTCTATGTTTATGCTTATAAAAACTTAATCAGACATCACAATGAGCCCCTCTGCAGGAACGAATCCAGGGATTTAATTAAAACCTTCTTTTTATTATTCTCTTTTGGACTTTGTCATTATTCTACAGACAGATAGGCAGGAAAGAGGAGAGACAGGGGAGAACATGCAGCTCAGGGCCGTCGGATTTGAACCTGTGACACTGCCAAGGACTCTACTTAGAAGATAAAAAAACAACTCAACATTTTTTGTATTCATACAGTTTCTGACCTACTAAATGTATTGGAAATTACAGACAGGCAGAAGGATGCGCGGACGCAGGGGAAGAGTTAGATAACAGCAACCGAATGTAACCCAAACTTAAAAAGAAAAAATTCACATTTGTTATGTTTTTACAATGTTATTATTGTGTTTGCACTCACAAAATACTGAATTAGAGCTATATAACTAAAAGAATAAGTCTTGTTGTATGCAAAACAGACCTGCCGAAAAATAAACAATAAAACTGAGGTAACATAATTTAGGGAAATATAGTTGGAAGAAGACTGTTAAGTTATTAATGCCCAACGGGTAAATTACCTTTCCACTCTGGTGTTTACACACATTTCACACACATGCAGGATATACATGAACTGAGGATGAACATGAACATGTGGGATAGGAGAGGTGGCAGAGTGAAAAAGCTGCAAATTAGCCAGTGCCATGGAGCAGTTATGGCCCAAGGTTCAAGGGCACCTCGGCAGTGCCCAGGAGGTGAACCGGCACCTCTCCAGCTACCAGTCCACTCTACGTTTTTTCTTTGGTCCGATCAAGACGTGAACCGGCAACTCTTCGGTTCCCAGGCCAAGTCACCACAGACCACTGCCGCCCCCAATAATAACAAATTAAAAACAAGAAGCAAAGAAAAGAAGCAGAACTACTAATGAGTATACAACAATCCAAAAAAAATACATTAAAAAACTATTTGGGTAAAAGGATCATTTTAATCTTTAATTGAATTTTCTTAAAAAGCTGATTTAGTTGTTAATGCTCAATAGAAAACCTCCTCCAGCCAGTGACCTTCTCACACCATGACTCACTGATGCCTCTCCATCTGTTCAGTTCAATTGAAAAGGACAAACCACACAACTGTTGAATTAATAAATGAATGAACAGCTTTTTACTTACATTGGCCATTGGGGAGATTAAGAGATTTTAGGGGTTTTCTTTCTTGTGTTGCACATAAAGGAAATTAAATGTTTTCTATTAACATGTCTATGCTTCTTAAGGGTCTACCAAGTGCTTCACCTTTTCTTCATTTACATGTTTATTTAATAGCATTTCATTTTGCACAGCCCGATGCTTATTTTTGAAAAACTTCAATTTGCAAGAATGTTCGAAGTACAGCTTTAAGTTCTAAGGGAAATACACATCTCCTCTTTTGAAATATATTGCAGCTAGAAATAAAACCCTGCACCCTCAATTTCAAGCCCCTGCTCCAAAGCTTTCCTGTGAATGACCCCTGACATATTTTTCTTTTACATACAATATATTTCATTGTCTCTGCAGGGGACAGCATGATATTGCCAGGTTGAGGGTTGTGAAAGCAGGCTGACATTTTACAGGATCAAATACATGGAAGGAAAAAAAATGAGAGAAAGCTGTTTTTCAGTTATTTAGGTTGTGTATAAAACAAATAAAGGATTGATATAGAACACAGCTTGGACTGTATTAATGATAACACCCAAAAAACAATCTTTATAAACACAATGACAACAGCAGCAGAGACTACTTCTGCTATATATTGTGTCATTGATAATGCATGTTAATGAATCAGAAAACACACCTATGTGGATGTAAAGTCACATCACAAATGTTCAGACTTAATTTCAACCCTTACAACTTCAAACATCTCACACAGCCGCAAAAGGTCAGAATGTCCCAAATTGTAATATCACTCACTGCTAAATTGATGCAATGTGAGATAAACGGTCCTTTGTGAGGAGGGATAACGGAACTCTACACAGTGGGAGAAGGAAATTAAAGAAATTGGATGTCTCTACTGCACCACCATTAAAGCCGCAGATGTACGTCACCTTGTTAACATGCTGCTGCCTCAAAGGGAGGCCTATATGACTCAGAATCATAGATGTGAAAAGCAAAGTGCTTCACTCTCCTGGTGAGGTGTTTTGAATGACAGGAAGTCCTTTAATGGTTGTGTAACTTGTGAAAAGTAAGATACATTCACAATGGTATTATTCATTGTACTCCTTTGCCAGGCTAAATGTAAAAAGTAGCTTACCTGCATGTATTTGGATTGTGAAAGGAAACTGGAGCATGAGGAGGAAATGTGGGAGAAGAATTGGTCAATTGGTGAAATAGGTCAAACAATATGTAACAGAGCTTTATCCCAGAAAACTCAAATGTGTGATTTATTGAGGCGCTTTGCTGTGGCTCTGTAAAGGGGTGAATGTTTTTTTAATTTTGCTTAAACTGTGAGGCTATGTTGTGACACACACTAGCAATAGCATAAGGACAGAGTGAACAATGCATGCTTTCGTTACTCAGGAAATGGTAAGTTTTGTTCTGTAGAAGGACCTTCAAGGCCTCCTGAGTGTTATGCATCAAGTGAAAGAAGGTTAACCAATTTTAAGAGCTGATTAAACACATTTATTCTCATGTTGTCATGTTGCACCACCACCAGATGGCAGTCTGATTGAATCACTTCAACTGCACTTTCCAGCACGAATCACCAATTTATTTAGTTAATCAGACACCAATTCAATTGTTATTTGATTGACATGCTTGTATTTTAATTGTTTCCAATCATTTTCCTCATTTAAAAAAGGTCAGAATTAAATTAGATTCAGATAAAATATGTATAAAAAACACAATCTTCAATATCATGTGGTCCAGATAAAGGAACAACAATTTCTTCAGTCCATACAGCGGTCAACTAAAATCTTCACAAAGGCTATTACATTACATTACATTGCATTTAGCTGATGCTTTTATCCAAAGCGACTAACAATAAGTGCATTCGACCAGGAAGATACAACCTTGAAGAAAACAGAATCATATAAGTACATCAGGTTTCATAGAGCCAAACATTTCAAGTGCTACTCAACTGGCTTTAGAAAGCCAGCCCTTTATTAGTATATAAGTGCTTTGTTAGTAATAGCTATAATGTGGAGAACTTTTGTTTAAGAGGTATTTATTTTTGTTTGGTACAATGTCATCCGAGGAAGTTAATACATGTTGTCTATCCCATGTATAAATGTGGATTTTCCTTTTTTTTTTTTTTAAACGTAATAAGCTTTATGCAATTATAGTCAGACTGTTTATAAAGCCACATTGACGGTTATGCGCTGAAACACCAATACTACCTTAAGGCAAGGCAAGTTTATTTATATAGCACCTTTCAGCACACAGCAATTTAAAGTGATTTACAAAATAAAATAAAAGACATTTAAGAAGAAACACAGCAGAAACACATTATAAAATGGCATTTAAAAACAGGCATTAAAAGATAATCAAAAACACAACAGGTATAGAATACATGAATAAAAGCCATAGGCTACTGCAGTGTGAATATGAACAGCTCAATCAAAAGCAGCAGCAAAAAGAAAAGTATTCAGCCTGGATTTAAAAGTAGTAAGAGTGGCAGCGGACCTGCAGGATTCACTGTACGCTGTATACCAAGGCAGGTTTGCCATCACTCACTGTACGGAGGCTCAGTCATTGGTACACGTTTATTTATAAAGCCATGTTGGGTAAACTTCCGTATTACATCTGTTCACTGATAACAGAGTTGCAAGCAGCTATGGTCTGAGATCGCATGATGTACTGTGAGACTGACCGTTGAGCGGCCCGACCAAGCAAGGAGGCAGAGGCGGAACGTCCAAAATTATAACCCGGGGTGGGCATTTATTAAAACATGAACATATTACACACAGCCTCAATCCTGCTCCTGCTGTTCACGTGAGCCCAGCCTGCAGCCACCAGGATCTCACACACACTACCACTAACAAGAAACAGCACTTAAATACACAGACACTAATTAAACACAGGTGAGGGGGGGAGGAGACAACCCAGGGCCCCAGGTGCACACAATCATTAGCCAGACATTCAACATATTATTTGCACCCTGATTACACTCAACCGCTGTCATCCTCATCCCAGCATCCAGACGACATTTCAATAAATACGGTTTAATCAGTTAAAGAAATTCTAATTCAATAATTCGTATAAATTATGTGCAAATACCAATACAATGTTAACTGTCCTGTGCAATCATGCTAATAAAGTGCAATATCACCCGGCCCAAAGCCATCAGTCCATAGTGACGAAGTTCCCTTCGTCACAGTGTGTTTAGTTCATTAGGAGGAGATGTGCTCCAGTGTTCTTTCGTCACTTTCTTTAATAAGAAAATTGTTTTTTGTTTACCATTAGTTTACGTTGCAAATTGGCTGGTGAGCCCTCCTTTTCTTTTACTAATTAAAACATTTTGTTCTATCCAAATAACAAAACAAAGAAAAGCCAACATAATAACAGTGCACTGAGATTTAGAGTTTTAACAGACACATAATAAATGAATGACTGTATCAAATGTAAATGTTGTGCTTATGTAACGGCCTAACAATCTAACATATTATGGAGGGACGTTTGATATTTGGTGCATGTTGAAAAAGTGTTCAAAACATACACTACCCTATTTCAAAAAGCCAAAGAAATGTTTTTAAAATGATATTGTTTATTGTATATCAACCTCAGTCATAGGGTTTAAGTGATTGTACTCAATACTTATGTTAAACTTTACCAAATGATTTCTGCTTTTTCTGATTAAAGCTTTGCTAAGCATTCACTCTGTCTGTGTGTCAATCATCTGGAAACTCATAACAAAACTGTTATTTGATAAACTGAGCTATGTAAGTTGAACGTGAACTAATAATTGTACTGTATAGCGTATGCTCTCGTCTGATGGGAGGTATGCTATAAGAGCGCTGAAAAATAAGAAACAGATTTAGGGATGAACTCCAAGAGAAGGATCCTCTCAAGTATTACAGTA
>NW_011340382.1:17337-22250 GCF_000735185.1 Notothenia coriiceps | reverse complement strand
AATTGTGACCGCTTCCTTGTGGCTATATTAACGTGCTTCTTATATCTGTTGTGCATGAGTCTAGACTGCTGAAGACATAGATCACGAAACTCGTCCATACTGTCATGGTACCTTACACCATGGTTCGTATGATGCTCTGGCACCCCGTGTCGCCAGTAATTAGGACATTTTGAGCTGATTTCGAGTTTCGGAACCTGCCTTGTATTGCCAAAACTTTTCCTTTTCTTTTAAGGATCTACCTTTAACCCCCTTTTTCGATTAACCCCTACGAAGGTTCAAGCATTCATGCTTATCTACATTTTGTGGAAGTTCCTACCCTTTTAATACTTACTATATTCCATTTAAGGTAGCTACTCGACCCAATTCCAATAGTAGAGGTAGAGTCGATTTCTTTGTTAGAGGGCCTTTAACCGTCCTCCAATCCACGGGTTTCTCACATGGACTCACCTTACCTAAATGATCCTAAGGGTAAGTCGTGTCGTCCATGTAAGGACCATGTGAGATTGGGACGTTTGCAGGCTACAGAGTCCTCGAACTTAGCATACTATTCGAATTGGTCCGATAGTCAGTTCCTTTGTAGTATTAGGCTTCCGGATTGTTACGTATGAAAAACCTCCTTTTAACGTTAGCATAACCTCTCTTCATGTCGAACGTCGTACAAAACCCACTAATTCCTCTTAACCCCCTTATAGGTTCCTCTAATAAATCAACGGTCAAACATCGTCTCCTGTTTGCACTGACAGCTGTTTGACATCCACTTTCCACCTTGAGATCGAGTTTTAAATCCTGTAAGTATCAAGTTATTGGATTTGCAGGCAATGGCGGGCTTTAGCCGTCATTTTACCCTCATCCCGTTGCTTGTAATCGCACCGTGCGACGATAAAACTCACCACACGCGCGTGGCAGCCAGAAAAGACGCTGCAGGACTGCCGTGAAACAACGGCCTGATTAGCGTAGGTCCCTTAGTGTGGCCTTCGAGCTGTTTCCTACACACTAACCCGTGGTCATCTATAAATTCCTCAACTACTGCACCATTTGCATCTGTGCTACTGCTTCCCCATAGCGAGTTATGTGAATTAAAATCCCCACACCATATTACTTTGTCTTGCAGTGAACCCCCAGCATCCTCTAATATACTTTGATCTAATTTCCCACATGGATTATAATAATTTACTATATCTATAGGTCCTCTATCATTCCATACCCTTATAACTATTGCTTCATGATCTGTACTTACATGCATAACTTTGTAACTTATACCACTCTGTATGAATGTTGCAACTCCTCCCCCTCTGCCAGAGTCCCTATCTCGTCTAACTGCAGTATATCCCTTCACAATAAAATCCAGTTGTGGTTTCAGCCATGTTTCCTGAATACAAAAAACATTAGGTTTCTCTCCCAGGTTGTCAATATATTTTTTGAACTCTTGTCCATTTGCAATTAAACTTCTACCATTCCACTGCAGTACAATTAACACCATCAGGATGATCCAGTCCATGTCTGAGGTTGTTGGACGTCATCATTTAGGATATCTTTCACATTTTCCCAGTGCATCCCTTTCACATCAAGGTACTTTTCAGCTGATTTGACAATTATTTGGATTCTTTCATTCCGGCTTGTAGTCTGCGCTGAACAGTTGATAATCTCTGCCATAAACAGTACAGACTCTCTTTTACTCACTATCAGAGTCCTTCTTCAACTTAACACAGTTGTGGACTTTTCCTGTTTCTTTGCTCTTATTGTTGTTTCCCATTGTAACCTTCGTTCCTCCAGAAACTGTCTTTGCTGCCTCTGCATAGCTAACTCCCTGCGTCACCCTGACTCTCTGCACCTCTTCTGCTTTCTTGCTAACCTCACATCCACGGTACGCTGAGCTATGCTCCCCCCCGCAATTGCAACATTTCAGCTTTGCCCCTTCTTCACATTTGCCGTATTCATGATCTCCACCACATCTGCCACACCTTTGTTTTCCCTTGCACACTGCCGCCACATGTCCAAATCTCTGACATTTAAAACATCTTAGCGGTGGTGGAACATACGGTCTCACATTATTTATAACACATATATCCAATAAGTATCTTTTCCGGAAGCCTTTTTTCATCAAAGGTGATCAGAACCGAGAGACTATCTTCTTTAATCCCATTGCGGTTTGCTTTCATGCGTTTGACATCACTTATTTTTGCATTTGTTATATTCCCTTTCACATCATCAGCTGATATTCTGACGGGGGTTCCTGTCACAACTCCCCTGACTAGCTTTCTACCACTGAACAGTGAACATTCCACTTTCTTACCCTCAACGGCACTCATCTTTATTTGCTCTCCCCTGTTGCTCTCTATCCCTACATTTGATCAACATTGATTCATTCCTCAATACTTTAGCACTCATTACCTCCCCTATTTCTTTACTGATGGATTTAGTTAACCGTATAGGGTTCCACACGCCGAACGAAGCTCCCTCTTGCGCAAGTTTCACAACCACCATGAACTCCTGTTGCCTATTTCCGACTATTCTCTCTCCTTTCATCCTCACTATTGCTCTCATCCGAATTAGTATTTCCTCCCTTTTTACGTTTATTTCTCCTCACTATATCCCATTTTGACAACTCCCGCCTGTTGCGTCCATGTCTCCTGACTCGCTTCCTGCCTCGTCACTTCCCTCTGCCATCTCTCGTCCAGTCACAGTCCAGTGTTGCCACCACCGTCACGATATCATTTATTTGAACGAACACTTCACGCGATTTATAAACTACTAGAACTATAACCATAAATAATTAATCTATTAATAAATAACCTTGTACCTTAGTAAATAAATAATTAAAAAACATAACCAAAAAGTCAACTTAATCATGCAAGTCACATTTAGTTGTCAATTTTCTATGACAAGTTAATAATAAACAAAATTTCAAGCTTTATTTACCCTACGAAAAGTTTCAGTTACTTATTAGAATAAATTATTTAAGCACTATAGTAATAACTGGTTCTATGGTAGCACTAATACAAAAACGGTTATTAGCCTCTCGAGGCTCACTCACTCACTGACACTCACTCACTCCGACTACTCACTCACTCCTCACTCATCACTGCACTCGACTCATCACTCCACTCACCACCAACACACACCAACACACACACACACACACACACACACACACACACACACACACACACAACACCTCACTCTCTCACTGTTCTCGATATAAGTCTCGAACGACGGAACCATGTTAGAAGTAACAACGACACACTGCTTCTACCGAAACAGTGACACTGACTGTCGAAACCCGAACGATACACGTGTAAAAGATAGTTAAAGTATGATAAATACCTACATCTACAAATAACATAAATAAAACTTTACACAGGGGAAAGCGGGATACAACGACAACGGCAACTAACACACGTGACCACGGACAACAGAGGAGGGGGGGAGTGGACACAGGACACCCAACTAACCCAACACTAAATCCGAGACCCAAAAAGACAAAACCCTCTCACACACTCTAGGAAACACCGGCCCTGACCGAGTGCACTTGTCATCTAACCCGACACAGTATACAAACACTCATTATTTGGGTGGCCAACATAAAACGGCAAAACCGGAGACGGAGGACCGAACAGCCCGGCGAGTCTACCAGTCGAAGTGTGACAAGCATACTAACCACAAATCGATGACATAAATCGCAATGTCGTGGAGGCGAGAAATCCCAGCTGCATCTGGTTTGCAGTGGTCCTTCAGGGGGCCACAACAGCGAGCACCCTCGACTCGACGTAATAGCCAATAGCGACGTGATCGACTCCGCCGCGTAATCGATTGCTTACGACTAAGTAAAGGTCGTTTTTTACACACGCCAGATGTCGTCGCAAGGGAGGTGATCATAAGTTCGGTTCGTGAGTGGAGTACGTTACAAAAGGCTTAGGTTTAGCCAAATGAATGTGAAATACTAAATAATCACACTTATTATACTCATAGGACATCAAGAATGGCGCAGACGAACCACAGATCCTGATGACTCACAAGACGTACTTTCATGCTAGTTTTTGTTGAATAACATAACGTAATTGTAACGTACAATCTAAATTGAATTTATGAACACCCTTTACACATGAAATGGTATGAGCCAAAAAACGACGGTAAAAGGGGTTTATTTGTAAATCTGTGCTGAGTTGTGTCTTCATCGGAAACTTTAGGCTAGTAGCGAAATTCTGCACGATTACAATAAATTCGTGGAAAGTTAATCCGGAATTTAAGTCTAACGTGTTACATTCTGATAAACTCTGGTGCGACATGATGAGACAAAATTTTACCTCTCCTAATAACTTAGGTGTCAATAATTACTCCAATTATACTTATACTGCTGAGTACTGACATCGTCTTGCAAGTTGTCTTCTACAAATCTTAACTGGACTTATACGTTATCAACACCTGTAAGGTACGTGTCGAATAGTCAATGTATGGTTGGTCTATATGTTAGTGTGAAGTAGTTGCAAGTGTTTAGTATAGCCTAGTAAAGATTGTGTGCCGTGTAGATCATTACACATAAATGAGACTGTCTGATAGCTTTTCTGTATCACCACAAGGAAGAGATCTGCTGTAAAAAGACACTCGATCAGTCACTCCTAAGGAACCGTACGATACTACATAAGTGTGAGACGCTACACGTGTTCATAGGGCTATGAGAAGTCCGGGTCGAGACTCAAAGCCTCGACCTTGCGTAACTACTTCACTGGAGACTCTTGCGAAGTCATTCTCTTTTCCTATGTTGTCGAGAATAATCCCTGTACAAGCTCGAGACTGTACATCAAGTTCTGTGTAGTACTTGGGTTTGCAGTCATGTAACAATAAACATGTATACCTCTTCTTAATATCTGAAGATTACGCAGTCCGTCAGCTCCTATTCAGGCACTCTGCGACCC
>NW_011340382.1:4350-17292 GCF_000735185.1 Notothenia coriiceps | reverse complement strand
ACTTCGTCACTATGGACTGACGGCTTTGGGCCAAGTGATATTGCACTTTATTAGCGTGATTGCACAGGACAGTTAACATTGTATTGGTATTTGCACATAATTTATACGAAGTATTGAATTAGTATTTTTTTTAACTGATTAAACCGTATTTATTGAAATGTCGTCTGGATGCTGGTATAAGGATGACAGTGGTTGAGTGTAATCAGGGTGCAAATAATATGTTGAATGTCTGTGGCTAATGATTGTGTGCACCTGGGGCCCTGGGTTGTCTCCTCCCCCCCTCACCTGTGTTTAATTGCTCCCCCTCACCTGTGTCTTGTTAGTGTCAGTGTATTNTGGAACCGTCTACAGCTAAAATTGAAACTGAGCAATTTTATTCCTCTGAATGTTTTTAAAGCAAGTCTATTCCTCTGAATGTTTTACTTAGACTTGCTTTAAAACATTCAGAGGAATAGACTTGCTTTAAAAACATTCAGAGGAATAAAATTGCTCAGTTTCAATTTTAGCTGTAGACGGTTCCAAGCAAGTGGCGCCGCGCACATAAAAGCTGTCTTATCGTCACATGTAGTATTGTTAGATGTGCCAAGCGCAAGGACTATCTTAGGTAAGACAGCTTTTATGTGCGCGGCGCCACTTGCTTGGAACCGTCTACAGCTACAATTGAAACTGAGCAATTTTATTCCTCTGAATGTTTTTAAAGCAAGTCTAAGTGAAATGCTCTTTGAAACTATGGGTATTTGTAAATGTTGATAAGTATGTAAATGTAGCTTGTAAATATGTTGTATGATATCCTCTATTATGTTGTTTTATGTGGAACCTAATTGCTGGAGGTCTCCCTTGAAAAAGAGATCTATGATCTCAAGGGACAATCTGGATAAATAAAGGTTTGAAATGAAATGAGGGAGTTTGTTCCAGATAGTCGGGGCATAATAGCTAAACGCTGCTTCTCCATGTTTAGTTCTTACTCTTGGAACAGAGACCAGACCTGGATGGTTCATATGCAGGAGATCGTTAATATAATTTGGTCCTAAACCATTCGGTGCTTTAAAAACCAGCAGCAGTACTCTATAATCAATTATTTGATAGACTGGAAGCCAGTGTAAAGTATTCGAGCAGCGGCATTCTGAATCAGCTGCAGCTGGATTTTTTAGTGAGACCTGTAAAGACACCATTACAGTAATCAAGTCTGCTGAAAGTTCTTCCAAATCCTGCTGTGACATTAGTCTTTTAATCCTAGATATGTTCTTTAGGTGATAGTAGGCTGATTTAGTCATTGTTGTTATGTGACTGTAAATTCAGGTCTGAGTCCATCACTACACCTAGATTTCTTGCTTTATTTGTTGTTTTAAAGTCTGCCGACTGAAGCTCTGCGATTACTTTTATTTGTTCCGCCTTTGCTCCAAAAACAATACTCAGTTTTGTTTTTGTGTAATTGGAGAAAGTTCTTACTCATCCAGTCATTGACGTGCTCAATGCACTTACTCAGTGTTGTAATTAGAGAATAGTCTCCTGGTGAAATTGTTATATAGCCTAAATGTGGGTGTCATCTACATAGCTATGATAACTTAGGTCGTTTTTTATTATTTGAGCCAGTGGTAGCATATAGATATTAAAAAGCAAAAGGTCCTAAGATGGAGCCTTGAGGAACCCCACGTCATGTTTGTCAACGCCGATGTGTAGTTGCCTATAGAGACTGTGATAAACTGGGTCAAAGTTATGGACCTTGGAAAATATTTCCCCAACAGAGAAAACTTTTTTTCTGTCCTTTAAGTAGGATCCAAACCAATGCTAAATTGTAGCCGGAACTCCCAACCAGTTTTCTAGTCGGTCTAGCAATATGTTTTGGTCAACAGAAGAACAGAAATGGGGAGCTGCACTGGCATAGAAGTCTCTGGTCGGTGGGTGGCGACAGAGAGCGAGATGGCAAGTGTCAGTTTAATGTCAATTCAATTCAATTTAATGTGCGTTTAGCAGTGTAAACAGCATGAAAAATGTTTGCAGACAGAGCACTGGTGCCCTGTGAACTGGGGTGGAGGCCGTCTCTGCTAAAATAAGTACCCCGCTCCCAGAACAGAACCTTAGACAGAATGAATAAAATCCTTATAAACATTTTCCATAAAAAATAAATATCTCGTGTATTGCAGAACTAACAATTACTGTAAAACTTGAATGTATTTGGCTGGGTTTGAGAGTTACCTTAAGTGCTTCTGCCTTGGCATACCAGTCAAAGTATGAGGAGGACCAGAGATGAGAGCCGTTTAACCATTTATTTTCGTCACAAGAGTGGTTGACGATCACAGTTAAAGATGATTTTATGGCTAGAGTATAAACACAAAAATAGCAATCAGGAAGAACATAACACTAGGGTTCAATCAAACAAAATGTTGCTTTAGCATGGTAAGCATAAACAAAGCTATCAATAACTATAACACATATTAACGACTTACTCAAAGAATGCATCAAACAGTCAGCTGGTGAGGAGAACACATGTGAATCAGCATGCTGCTTCAGACAAAGGAGAGACTGAGCAGGGCTGACTCAGGCCTTAAATTAGTTCAGGTGTGGCCTGGTAGGTGGAAGCTAAACCCTGCCTCCCACCAGACCAAATAGGCGAGAGGAATTTCAAAAATTACATTACTATACTTCATATTTAGCCAGTTCAAATGTCAATCATTTCAATTCTGAATGTTGAAATGAACCCACTGTAAAATGCACCAAGACAACTGAGCACTTAGTTTAGTCAGGACTGGAGAGTATGTACTTTTTGTTGTTGTTGAGTACTGGAGTGCTTGTATGACGCGCATATGCATGCAATCTCTTTTAAGTAAGTATATGAAGGAAATAAAATAAATGAAATAAAATCAACTGTATAACAATATGAATTCCATCACCTTTTAAGTATATTAGATTATATTAGATTACATAAAATGAGATTAGGCATTGTATTGATCCCAGTTTGAGGAATTATTTCAAGACGTATTTTTAATTTTAAATATTTTATAACATTGAACAAAAACATTCTGGGAGAGAAAATCTTTTGGAGAGAACATCTCTACATCTGCACAACAACCTATTATACACAATACCGGAACGGGCAACATATTTTTCGGCATTACCATCCCAACTCTTTATAAATCAAATATGATTTAATATAATCTGGCTCCAAAACACTCTCTGAACTGTAGCTTTCTTGGTTAGCCCCTTACAGAATAGAACTTTATTTTGCATTATTGAAAAAGATAAAACTCATTCACAGAGGTGGAAAAAGTACTAAGATGTTGTACTTAAGTAAAAGTAGAAGTACCAGAGTGTAGGAATACTCTGTTACAATAAAATGTCCTGCATCAAAAATGTTATTCAAGTAAAAGTAGAACAGTATTCGTATCAAAATATATGTAAAGTACCAAAAATAAAAGGACTTATTATGCAGAATAGTCAATTTCAGAAAAGTAAATCTCACTTACTTTATAGTTTACACCACTGCTCCAAAAGTATGCTCGTATTATTATACTCAGTGGATTTAATCAAGTCGCTGTTGTAGCTCACTCGTCCCCCAATGGGGGGCGGTAATGCATCACTACCACTGAATGTCGACAACACCCTGAACTGACCGAAGAAGATGAGGACAGCCCCCAGCAGCTTCAGGGCTGAGTAACAGGAGGGCTCTTCGGTCACTGGGGGTAATGAGGTAAGCAAACATCACATGTCACTCCTCTATTTTAAACAAATATACTAATCAAACTAGATCGGTTAAATTCGGCTAGCTAAGTATGCTAGCTAACAACTTTATGGCTAGAGTTGATTGACATTAGCAGCAGAGAACCCACTGAGGCTAACGTTAGCAAAGCCAGTTAAATACCCCTAACCAGGGCTAACAGTGTTATGTTATCCATTTACTGCCGTTATGTCTCTGTACGGATGAACGAGCCTGTGTGACAGTGTAGCTGTGTCTGTCCATATATGTTCCGCATTAAAACCAGTAACATTAATCAAATAATTACATCGTTATATGCAAAACCACATTTCTCCTTGCCTGTCAGTCTAATAAACGGTCTGTTTTACATGATCTTACTAATATGTCATTGGAATCACTAATATATTTACCTTCCTCTCTTTAGGTCTCAGCTGTGTACCGTTTGAACACAATTACAGAAAACAACTTGGCAGATTAGCAACATCAAGCTTTACAATAACCTTAAAGCACATGACGATGTCAGATACCACATACTAAGAAGTACACTATTGGGAGGACTGTATCCAGATCCTTTTTGTTTTAAATTGGAGACAAATGGTTTTGAGTCATGGATCAAGGTGTTGTCGACAGTCCTGTTATCCTTGTCATCAAAGCACCCAACCAGAAGTATGTTGACCAGACCATCAACTGTTACCAGAACTGGACTGTGGAGAAACTCAAGGCACACCTGTCAGATGTTTACCCGAGCAAACCGGTGAGTATTGTTGCCCCTGTCAGGAGATGAAAACATGAACAAAAAACAGAAACACAGGAGAAACTGGTGACATAAACGTGTAAAAATGTTTCCCAGCCGGACCAAAACTGTTCACTTATACAATATAGTCACTTGGTATGCACAGTCAGCTGATTCCCTTCATGCTATGGTGTAAATGATGTTTGTCGAATTTGAACCCAAGAAGTGAGATGTGAAAGATGAGATCAAACATTGTTGCACCACCATACACGCTGCTCTAAGGTAACCAATATTGCCCTGATCCCTTTCTCCTCTTTATCTGGGTTTTTTATTGCTTGTCTTGAAAAAAATGTGCTTTAGTTTGCCCTTTTTTACTTGCCATATATTTTCTTCCATTTTAATGTTGCACATAACAGATTTAATGAAATATATTATTTTATTGAATGTCAGATTTACGGTTTACCTTAGAAATAGTTGTGGATTTATCAGGTATTGGGAATATAACTCTATTTCAGTGCAGGGCTTATCCAACATTTTCAGACTCCATCCTCTGCGGTTTAAATGACTCACTTTATTATCATGAAAATGCAGCAGACATTCACCTTATTTATTCTCTGAATTGTTAAGAGGTTCGGTTTCCAGTGTCATGGGGCCTGAAAAGGCCTTTTGGATTCTGTAGATTTGACGTCACAATGAGAGGAAAGGGTTTAGATTCCTTCTTTGTTGTGCTGCTAATCTCACTGTGCTCCTTTCCTCTGCCTGGGGCTCGTCTGACGCACTCATGGTAAACAAACAAGGCAAACTGCTTCATTGTAAAGAGGTGGAATAATCTCTGTAATGGCTTCCCTTTTGTTAGTGTAAATAGGCGGACATTACCTGTGGAATATTTAACAATGAAGCATCTTGAACCCAAGATAAAAGGGTATCTGTTGCATTTTAGATTTAGATGTTAATTCCTGAATGGTCGCCCTGTCCATTGGATGCAGGCTTTAAAAGGACACACTGACCTTGTTGCACTGCGAGGTTAATCCACCTTTAAAACCACTTATTTAACCAGCTACTATAATCTCATCCTCCTTATGCATTTGATGTCGTGGTCTACTTTTCAGAGATTGCAGTTTGAACTACAATAGTTCATGAAGGGTAAAATGTATTCTTTAATCTCCTGTGAACCCATTGTCCTTATCATTCTGGATTTCTAGAGCTCCAAAGACCAGAGGTTGGTGTATTCTGGAAAGCTGCTTTTGGATCACTTTACCTTAAAAGATGTGCTCAGAAAGGTAGGTTCTCTCCGTGCTGAATATTATTTTTATTCTAGTTTAATAATACTAAAGCTCACCTCTGTCAAACTCTCATGGTTTGAGCGAGCTGCTTTAAATCTTACTGACACAATGA
Source organism: Notothenia coriiceps (assembly GCF_000735185.1). Lineage (NCBI taxonomy): Eukaryota > Metazoa > Chordata > Actinopteri > Perciformes > Nototheniidae > Notothenia > Notothenia coriiceps. The sequence continues at coordinate 11,470 of NW_011340382.1, read as the reverse complement.
GATTTCAGACAAAAACATTCTCCCAGCTTTGTGGCAGCAGTTTGGAGAAGGTTCCTGCTTTAACATGACAGAGCCACGAGTAAGGCCTAAAAAACAGAGCCCTGACCTGACCCCCACACACACATATTTGAAACTAGACACATTTATTTACACCCTTATAGTTCAATTGTTTTCTTTTCTTTTGAAAGTGCAATTCTTGTTCACATTTTTATAATTACCTGTGTTCACTTCTGCAGCAGGATGAGTATCATATGCTCCATCTGGTGTGCGCATCACGAACTCCTCCCAGCTCTCCGAAGCCCCTCCGTAGCCGCGGTAACAAGCCTCAGGAGAGCCCGGCCGGTCCCACGGTGGGTCCGCCACACACTCCTCACACCTTTCTCACTAATTTCATCATCGGTGCATTTGCTTTCATCATCCGGCTCACTGCTGTCATCTGTATCTCCTTGAGGTTTGAAAACAACACTCGCCTTTCTTCATACATGAACCTTAAACGTTCTTTTTTATGGTTACAGCCCCTTCAAAACTCTGCCAGTCCTCCCATTGGTCAGCAGAGCCAGTCGTCTACAGGAGAGAGTAGCGATGGACTCACACAGAGAGCTGGACCCTTCCCCTACCACCAGATGTATCCTCAATTTATGCACAGGTTAGTTTTTGGACTGCTGCAGTGCAGAGGTAAATTGTAGTTTAGTAAGCTGACTCAAAAAAGAACATAAAAATAAACCTTTAAGAAGATAATTCAAGATGATTTAGGTGCCAAATATAACTCGAGCAAGGCAAATGACATTAACATAAAAAACACCAATGACTAGGAAAAGCCAAAAAGCCATCACTTCCACAAATTAATAAAGTGAAGTGTTCTTTATTACAGAAACTGTTTGAAAATCCATAAAAATAATCTGAAGAGGCCTTAAACTAATTTATCCCAAAATAAGCCCTAAATTGCTAAAATTATCTTCAATCAATTTTTTTATTTAAAAAATGTCTGGGACAAATTGTCAAAGGCCTCTTGTTTTAACGTCATGCAGATTCAGATAGCGGAATGATTGCATGTGAGATTAGTCTTGATTTTCATTTAAAGTGACATATACAAAAAAAGTGCTGAATGAAACCTGGAAATAGGCTTTAGCTGCAACTGAATTACATTTATCAGAGAAGTTTGTTGGAAAAAGACAGATTTTCCATTTATCCTAGTCTCTTTACAATGGTGGTTCATGTTAAGTTATGATGTGTGTTGCAGGTCAAATAAATGTGTTGTTCTAATGCAATGTCCCTTATTTCCAGCTGGAATCAATACTCCCCTGAGTCCACCCCCCCCACCAACATGCCTGCTTATTACAACCCCATGACACTAATGTGGTGGCAGCAGCTGTACGCCCGACAATACTACATGCACTAGTAAGTTGCTTCATGTTTCTGGATGTTTTACCCCTCCAGGCAGAAATAAAAAGCATTACAGCCAACTTTATTTCTTATTTGTCTCCCCGCAGTCAGTACCTGGCGGCCTCCTCTCAACACCTCAGACCCGATCAGCCCTCGCCCAACTCCAACCAGCCCGACCCTCTGAGCCAGCGTCCTCAGGCAGATCGCCGTGGCAACCCAGAAGTCCAGATGAACGCTCAGGGAGGAGAGATCCTGAACGAGGAGGAGCTCAACAGGGATTGGCTGGACTGGGTGTACACATTTTCACGTGCTGCCATCCTGCTCAGTATAGTCTACTTCTACTCTTCCTTCAGCCGCTTCGTCATGGTGATGATGGCCATGCTGGTGCTCTACCTGTGAGTCCTTCCTCATTCTGCAGTTCTGGTTTATATTATATCGTGTTATCAATCTCCCATAATCATTGAGGCTTTTTTCTTACTGGAACTACATCAAAACAGTCAATACAATTTGGTGTTCCTACATTTAGGCCCAAAAAACCTGATGTTATTCAAGGTTAGGGCAGGACATAAAAAGTGTTTAACGTCAGTTGTTTATCCCCGTTTGCAGGCATCAGGCCGGCTGGTTTCCCTTCAACCTGGAGAATGAACTCCAGCTTCCTGGAGCCAATCAGGACGATCTGGAGGGAGAGCAACAGAACCAAGACTTTCAGGAGATGGTAGCCAACCATCTCTCAGACATCTCAAGCTTTAACATCAGAAATGCCTCACTCAAATCACTGCAGTTAAAATATCCTAAACCAATGTAGAAGTCACGCTGGAGGATCAAACATGATCAAGCATTTCATATGATACATTATATATTATTTTTTGCTGGAGAGTTTTGCTTTAACTCTTCAGCGGATGTGATGTGAAATGTATCAAAGAACACTTTCAATCAAAAGTAAAAGTACAGTTTTTTCAAGTCACCAAATCCATGTTACAGTTATGAAAGTAAATGGAATTTATTTGTCTTTAAATGTTGGTTACAGGTTTACTTTAAAGTACAAAATGGACATTGACTGAAATACTTTATCTGCATACGATGAGTCTGAATTGGTCAGACATGGGAGTAACTTTGCATTAGTGAGCAAATGCTCAAGTTAACATAATGGAATCTCATCTCAGTCAAATATAATCTGGTGCATTTTAGTGCTACTGTTTAACACCCGATTGTCCTCCTATTACACTATAGGAAGGAGTGTTGGACGATGGGTCAGACGATGATGGGGAAAGTGGAGAGGAAGCAGCAGAAGATCCGAACAGCGCCCCACACACGGGTTTCCTGTCCTCCACCTGGTCCTTCATCATCACCTTCTTCATGTCTCTCATCCCAGAGGGGCCGCCAAACGCTGCTAACTGAACCACGAGCCGCCACAGTTCTCCACCAGGACACATTGTTTCTTCACAGGAGGACGAGTCTCCCTCCTGCTTAGGGAAACTGTTTCTGTTGCAGTAAAGTGTTAGTTTCCCCAATAGTGATCTTTACCACATATAAAACTGAGCCAAAAGACAAATGACTGATTTAACCTGGAATAAGAAAAGTCACTTCATATGTTTTTTTCACTTTCAAAAAGATACAAACTTGGTTTAACTGCTATACAAGGATTGCTAATGACGCCTTGTGAACATAGTCAAAATAATTAATAGTGTCCGCCAATGCTTTGTTTCAGATTTTATTATTTTTTTTAAATGACAGCAGGCACATTTAAAGTATATATATATATATATATATAGCATTGCAGCATTAGGCCTCAAACCTGAATCTGTCTTTATTTCTTTTTTAAGAAGCTGCAATATTTGTTGGATTAGTTTTGTTTGTAATTATTTTTTGTAACAGTGTTTTATCTAAATAAGAGATGTTATTTTAAAAAGGGGGCCACTAAGCCTTCAGTGATTAACCCCCGAGTCATGTAGCGCCTGTAATCATTTATATGAGGAATCCTAGAATGAGAGTTCATAAAATTGTCTTTACACATCGTTTACTGTGTTGAAATGTATCTCAGAGTGATAACTGCCGATGTGTGATTTTTACTAAAGTGAAACATGAACCACTAATTCTCTGACAGCCTGAGTAAAGTAGAAGAATGGATATTCCACTATTAATGGAAAATACAACAGGACGGGGTTTGTTGGGTTTAAAGTCATGTGGCACCGAGCGAACATAGAAACTTTAAAATGTCCTACTGCCCCGATTCAGAGTTCCTGTAGGACAAAGCTCTCACCTTAAGTGTGTGAAATGGCTGCTGCTGTTAACATGTTGTGAACTAATCATGTTTAATAAACCTTCATTCATGGTAATGTTATCATTTGGGTCTCCAGATTCTCTGTAAATAAAAGAACATATCATCAGAACTACTGACATCATTGTCCTGCGCCACAGAAAGCATCATAAAAACAACTATTTAATTGTGTTAAATGGACTACAGTCAATCAGTTAACGTGTAGCTCCACTGTGGAAGAACATTCGATTATATGCTAATAATGAGAATTTGATATCATACTGATTAGGTTGGTACTACAACTCCTAAAACAGTGCACAACAATACACAAACATTACATTCAGGATGGATTACACTTAACACATGAATACTTTAGGTCATTTAAATTATTGTCCACTTTTATTTTCTGGCCCTTACCTGCTGATATGAAGGTTCACCTTCAAATATACGCTTCAGCATATCTAGACTGACAACTTTGATACTAATTAAGTGCATTAATCATATATCTGTAAAATCACATTTATAAACCCTGCAGAACGACAAGTGTTCTCACTTACCGCGGCTGAATAGACCTGCTGCTCAGGGTCCCTTGCAAGTTCCCCACCCTAACAAGATCACTAAACTAAAAGAGCAGTGAGGAAATGTCAAATCGAACCCAATATTACCTGCCCACAGGCCTGAGAGCAGCACTAATTAGTCCAATAAGTGAAAACACCTGTGTGCCAGGGAGTGTAACCAAGGTTACTCAGAATCTTTAAAGGGCCAGTAGCCTCAGCTGTAACGTGGAAGATGGAACTATACTGCCACCTTTTGTATTAAGCATGAACTGTTACAAATAACCTCGCAACATTTTTCTTTTACCCTTGAGGACACAATCAAAAACGTTTTAACTATTACACATTGTTTTCAATATTTAAGTATTAAAGATACATTTTTTTGTCATAAAAATCTTCACCTCATTACTTTATATGTTCGCTTACTTTTGGAATGCTGCTACTTATTGTTGTATGGATGTGTAGTTATTTTCTTTTTCTTTATTAACGTGTACTTGCCTATCTATTCTTACTGTACATTTCCCAGCTGTGGGACAAATGAAGGACTTCTGTTCATTTTAGTTAAAAAATAAACGTTTACCATAGTCTCAAACATACCATGAGGATAGTTGAGGCATGTCTTTCTGATGGATCTTTGATAAGCTAAAATAGATTAGCCTTCCTTATGAATTGGTCCTGCTTTAGTGTTGAAACCATTAAGGAAACATATGACTTGTATAGCGGGAAGTTACAAAAAAAATGTTTTCTTAGTGTGATCTGAGTGCAGAGTCGGGAGAAGAAAGAACTAGTCCATTTATCCCTGCCTGAGAAATTAAACAGCCAAACACTCAAGACTCATTTATAATATAACATATCCCATGTGTGGTTTTAAAATGAAGACAATAGAAAACACCATGTATTCACTTTTATTGCTTTGCACCAAATGGTCATGACGGAAAAGTCATCAACAACAGGATGTGTACTAATGTATGTTTACTAAGTGATGACTGAGTGTTCCATGTTTTCGTTGATCCACCTGTTTGAGCTAAAATCTCTATGTGAAAATAGGTTATTTTTCATCAAAATGAACATGAAATGATTGGTACAGTAGGTGGGTGTTCCACTGATCGACAACTCACATTTTCAAGATCAAATTATCTATAAGTGCAGGGAAACATCTTGTGAAGTACTTGTGACCCAAATAAAATGTAAGAGCTTTAGAAAATAGAGGTTTGGCAGTGTGTCACCATCTTCATTTTTTATGTTGATCAATAAATGTAACATTCACTGATCATTCAAAAACCAGTACCTCAGCGTTGTTTTCAGAGCTTTTGGATGTGAGAAGATACTTGAGCTGTGACAGCAGAACACACACAGTATTAAGAGTGCATTACGTTTGTAATGGAAGATAAATTCAGTTACATTATTCAAGTCAGCGGCTCAGGCTACGACTTTCACACAGACGTGGGATAATACTACGACAGACAGAAGCCTCTGAAAATGAGCTGTGTACTAGTTAACTCTTGAAAAGTAATGATGGTCCGTCTTTGGCATGTGTATGCCATCACGCGAGTACCTGTACATCTGTTCTGAACACTTAAATTATCAGTACAAGACTTACACATAAAGAGCTTCGACAAGGCACGTAAGCTATTGTCCGTATCGTCACTGTAGCTACACACAGACAGACGATGATACGAATCATTTCACAAAGTAATCTTTGCCTGCGTATCAGCCAGGTTCATCAGTCCATACACTGCACAGTATGGAATACTTATTGCTAAAACAGGACCCCACATAGCAGAATAAGAACAAATTCATAGAATATAATAGTTTCTTTTACACTTACGGTAGAAATATTTTTGCATAAAATAATTTGCAATGCTAACCATATCAAATTATCTTTACACCACACACACACACACACACACTATAACAAACAATAATACAGACAGTATAAAAACCGGTGAATCTAACTGGGTCACGGATATTCTCTTTTTTAACTTTGTAACTTACTATATTTTATGATTTACAGCATTTATTAAAATAGTTGTGATACCAGCGATGAAAGGAATACAGTGGACAGGTAATTATCACTGCCTAGTGACCACAGTCAGAAATCATTCAAGATTCCTGAGTTGTTTTAACTGACATTTGAACAACAGCTTCATAGATATAGTGGGAGGAGTGACCATTTATTTTGTACATCCATTTTAGGTAAGAAACTATACTGGCAAAGTGCTTACTGTACAGTACAGACTTCATATGGCCTCTGAAGTAGGTTTTGCTATGACGTTACAAATGAAAAGAACACATTATACATACATACATAATATTTCTATAAGATAAACATACACTATGAACAGTGACGTTTACAGTGAAAACAACTGACCAACTTATGAGCAGCAATATCAATACTGACGGATCAATGAGAAAACACCACAAAGACGTACGTAGCAGTAGTGTGGTACATGAGTAGTAATCTGAATGTACCTCCTTTTGGTTTGTTTTATTTACAGTGCCATACAAATTATGAAATATAATCCGTACAGTACTTGAATGGCTTTAATCAAATGGGATTTGAAGCTGGTGTCGTTGCGTGGGGTCTTAATTGAACCTTAAATAAATGAAAATCAACAGCAGGGCGACTCCTGGTGTATGAGCTAAAATAAACAGTACTGTGATCGGCTAAAACAATAACAGTACAATTGAAATTAAAATATATAGTGAGCTAAAATAAAACGTTTCAGTCCATGATCCTCACCAGTGAGGCCCGTTCCTTTGGCATCCTTCAATGCGTGTCAAATGGCAAGATGGAGAGACTTCCTGGACAGTGAGCGGCGGCGGGCAGTAACAGCAGAATTCCTTCTTTTTACTGCATTGGCCATTTGTGCATGTGCTGCACACGTCCAAGACTCGAGTGGAGTGGGACTCAGGGCCCGGGGGG
>NW_011340382.1:0-4219 GCF_000735185.1 Notothenia coriiceps | reverse complement strand
CCCCCCTCTGCCGCTCTGATGGTGCCCGTCAGTGAAGTGTGTTGAGTGGGAGGAGGTATTGAGGGGAGGGGGGGGTATCACAGGAAGGTCTCGGAGCTGGAACCCCCTCCTGGTGAGTCGGGGCTGATGTCGACTTTAACGCAGGCCATCTTCTCCTGGCTGTTACAGAGACAGAGAGCACAAGGCAAGGTGAGCACCGGTGCTAATTTATGCAGGGGCTGAAGGGTGATATTTTGTCAGGTAGAGGAGTGATGGATCTGTTCTTAGAACTACATTTCACCACCTATGGTTCACCTTGTTGTTGACAGGGCTCATGTGAGGTCTGTGTTAAAATATTCAGCTCTGAGGTGAGACTTTGAGGTTTGTCAACTTTTGCAAAAAAGTTTTACGGATTTGGATGGGTACAAGAGTTTGAGGATTCTTTTAATTAGTACTGACAGAGAAAACAAACCCTGTTCTTTGCCGATTAAGATCTAGACTGAAACTCAAGACTATTTTTGATAGACTATTTTCTCCTACTTAAACTCATATCCTACCTTCCAGGCAGCGATGAAATGCTCAGTTTGATCCACTAAAGTATACAAATATTCTGGCAGTCTTAGCCTTTTGGGTGAATATGATATACAGTGATGCAGTCGGGAGGTGGGGCTCTGGGAAACTCCAGGAGATGGCATAGCTACCTTTCGCTACGCTTCACAGGTTGGAGGCATGAGGCACTCGAGTTCACGGCTTTCCCTGCTGCAGATTTGGCCATTTCATCAGAGATATTTACAACCAAGGGGTCAGTATCAGAACTTCATGCCACAATGCAAACACACACACAAAACAACGGACACACACAAACATGAAAAACAAAGAGAAGACCGGCATGGAGACACCAAATCAACAGGAGACGTTTACTGCAAGACAAGTTCAAACAAGCAGACTCAAACAAGCAGACACAAACATGCAGAGAAATCAGAGATGAACACAAATAAACAAATGAATGACAGACAAAACACAGTGAGTTCTATGCTGACATGTATCAGGAAATGTGGGTCCTTTCCATTAGGGGCAGAAGTTATTATTCACAAGTTTAATTGATACACATTCTGAGTTAGTAAGACAAGGACAAGAGTCTTGCACAGGTCCAGTTTTGCAAACCTGCACAGCTCAGCATCGCAAAATCTATTCTTTAAAATAAATGTAGACTTTGAGACAATTAGAGAGACGATTAGAGAGACATGCTTGTGTTGAGTTTTTAAGAGAGATTATTACCCGTGCCTGCAACCGTTTATTTAAATAATAATTTTTTGCCCTGTTTCATAACTTTTTGTAGGGTACCCGACCCAGTGCAAGACAAATGTTTTGTCACATGATTTTACCCTCAAAATATAAATGAACGAGAAACCAAATCACACAAAGCAGTGTGTTTTAAGGCAGCCTTTCTATTTTTGACGACAGTTTAGGCCATGCGCTAACTGTCTGAGCATCAGTGAGGGTTAGAACACAGCTGTGTGGGTCAGATGTTTTGCATCAGACACACAACCCTGCTACCTCGTCATCCATTGGGAGGCTGTGGGTCACTAGTCCTATTCTGTATGATCTGTTCAAGATGGACATAATAACACACAGCTGACCAGTGTCCAGAATCACAGTTAGCATTACACGTTGTACAAGACAACACGATGCATCAGAAAATATGGGTACATCTTTAGTTTATACCTTTACCACAAGCTACATGGACAACGTTTCTGGATATTATCACCCACAATATAATTATGAGGGAGGAAGAACATTTCTTGGGAATTATTTACAGTCTATTAAACATTTTAAAGCCATTAACATGTAGTTTGCTGCATCAGACCATTACAAAAAGTAAGTATAAAAGACGAGCTGTTTGTTGTGACACGAGACTATGTTGAAATAAAGAATACACCTGTTGCCTCACGTAAACCTTTGAAATAAACCTGCTTTCATCCCAGAACTGGGCCTCAAAGTGTGCATTACTCACCTCCCTGAGAGGGTTTTCACGGGGATGGTGAGCAGGTTTGAGCCTTCAAAGTTGACCTTCTGGCGACTCTCCTCTTCTTGGTGCAGTCTGGTCTCTTCATCCTGAATCAAAACAGCATTGGAAGCCTAAATCACAAAATAGCCGTCACTAAACAAGTGAGGCTGGTAAAACACTGGGGAGGGGTTATAACTACTGTCTCTCTTTTTGATCATTAGTGTGAATGCCACTGTTGTTCTTCCGTTTCTTTATTCTTCTGAAACTTCTTATTTCACCCAATATTTTCCGTCGAATAACTTCAGCGTACTTTCAGATACAGAAACCATTCAAATATTCAGCCTTTTCAGCACATGATGGGAAACCTTCAACTTTTTCAAAATATGTTATACTTTTGAAAAAACATGTAACTCAATGGGAGGAACCTTCAAATCCTTTTTTGGCTACACCGTTTGCAAAATGCTACTCCTTCCACATACTTGCAGCTAGAGACTTCATTCCAACTTTAAAACGGTCACAAGACATTCAGCTATAAAATGTATTCTTCAGATTTTTGATATATTTTACACTTTGAGATATTTAACTTAGTTTGGAGCTTGGTAAAGAGGCCTTCTTCAGATGTTAACATTAGTGTGTATTGCGCCGCCCGTTAAGTCTAGAGTGCTTTGATCTCAAAACAGAGTGGAGGAGAGCTGGAAATTCGCCCCAAATGTTTTTGTAAATTCAGCCTCATCTTTCCTAAAAGCACATGCCGCACACCTTTAGTTAATCTGCCAAAAGAGCAACATTAGTGACCCGAAAGTAAACAAAAAGACAAGACATTAAAACACTCATCAGTGTCNTGAATATTATAAAAAGTATAAATGTCATAAACAAGAAAAGTCATAGCACCTACATTGGGGCAAAAAAGTATTTAGTCAGCCACCTAGGGGTTTCACCAACTAATCGACTAGTCGACTAGTCGACTACCTTTACCACTAGTCGGCGCTGTAGGCCCTAGNACTTTGTTATATACCCTTTGTTGGCAATGACAGAGGTCAAACGTTTTCTGTAAGTCTTCACAAGGTTTTCACACACTGTTGCTGGTATTTTGGCCCATTGAATGGGCCAAAATACCAGCAACAGTGTGTGAAAACCTTGTGAAGACTTACAGAAAACGTTTGACCTCTGTCATTGCCAACAAAGGGTATATAACAAAGTATTGAGATTAACTTTTGTTATTGACCAAATACTTATTTTCCACCATAATTTGCAAATAAATTCTTTAAAAATCAGAAAATGTGATTTTCTGGATTTTTTTTTCTTCTCATTTTGTCGCTCATAGTTGAGGTATACCTAGGAGGAAAATTACAGGCCTCTCATCTTTTTAAGTGGGAGAACTTTCACAATGGTGGCTGACTAAATACTTTTTTGCCCCAATGTAGGTGCTATGACTTTTCTTGTTTATGACATTTATACTTTTTATAATATTCAGCTTTTTAAACTATTTGTTTTAACATGTAACTCAATGGCCGGCACCTTCAAATCTTCTTTAACCTACACCTTGCGCCAAATGCTACTCCTTCCACATACTTTCAGCTAGAGACTTCATTCCCACTTTACACAGACCTATTCAAGTTGTATTCAGATTTTTGATATTTTTTACACTTTTAAAATTTTAGTTACTTAGTTTGGAGCTTGGTAAAGAGGCCTTCTTCCGATTTTAACATTAGTGTGTATTGCGCCGCTCGTTAAGTCTAGAGTGCTTTGATCTCAAAACAGAGTGGAGGAGAGCTTGAAATTCGCGCCCAAAAATGTTTTAAACCTGCCATAACTCCCAAACCTATCACTCCTGGGACATCATTTTGAATGAGAAATGTAGGAAAACCTCTCCTATGTTAAAAAATATATATTTATTTTAAGCAAAGAACTTAAATAAAATACTCTTGAGGACGGGGACGGCCGTGAACAATTAGTTGCCCGAGGTAAGATTTTAGCTGGCACCTCCCCCCCCCAAAATGCACTCACTATGACTCGCGCATGCATGCACGTGCACGGTTGTGGCATGACCACCAAAACAGAAAGATATGGACACAAGATGTGTGCAAATGTATTTAGTATCCTATCCATTTGAACATGATTTAAGTGGGGGGTGGACCTCACTTCCTCTAGGGCAGGGCTATTCAATTGGCGGCCCGCGGGCCAAATCCGGCCCCCGGGTGATATTTACTGGCCCTTTGAGTATAGTGTTAA
>NW_011340381.1:7874-13545 GCF_000735185.1 Notothenia coriiceps | reverse complement strand
AAATGAATTTATGGATACAGCTCTCAACACTCATATGAAAGGGAGCTGTATACTTTTCAATAATCCAAACATCTTTAGAATATGATCACGACCAATAACAAATCAGTTAAACTCGTTTATTCTTATCTCATGTTACCTAGTTAGCATTCTTTCTTTTTATTTATGAATATTTCACTAATCACTCCCCTTTTAAACTATTTTTTTTTTTTTTTACTGTCCTATAGTACACACCGGAATGATTTCTTACTTTATCTATATTAAATAGATAAAGGTGTGCTCTCTCTTGCTCTCTCTCTCTCCCTCTGTCTCGCTCGCTCAAACAGGCGATGACGGCTTGCGTTAAAAATAATAATAAACATATTTGTAAAGTGGGGGGACACAAACGGGATTTCGAAAAGTGGAGGGGGACATCAATCTATCTATCTATCTATCTGTCTATCTATATATCTAGGTAGGTAGGCAGGCAGGCAGGCAGGCAGGCAGGCAGGCAGGCAGGCAGGCAGGCAGGCAGGCAGGTAGGCAGGCAGGCAGGCAGGCAGGCAGGCAGGCAGGCAGATAGATAGATACTTAATTCATCCCAATTGTGAAATGTGTGGAAACAAGTATAAACATAATAACATTAAATACAAATGAAAGCAATAGACAGGAATATATGCATATACAGTAGAAAGGAAAGGACACGATGAATATTATAACATTTAATGTAGCCTCACTATGAAGGCTGACCTAAACCATCATGCTCTTACTTTGAAAACCATGCGGAAATGTCGTCATCAGCAGGCCATCACGTGGTTTCTGAAAATAACCGAGTGACACGAGTAGATTTTAGCCGAGACCGGTGGAAAGTTTGTCTCTCCGTGTGTGTAAAAAGACGATCCACAAGCAGAGATTTGAGATCCACAAACTGAGATTTGAGATCCACAAGCAGAGATTTGAGATCCACAAGCAGAGATTTGAGATCCACAAACTGAGATTTGAGATCCACAAGCAGAGATTTGAGATCCACAAACTGAGATTTGAGATCCACAAGCGGAGAGTTGAGATCCACAAACTGAGATATGAGATCCACAAACTGAGATTTGAGATCGACAAATACAAAATGGATTCACAAACGCCTGATTCAAAGATCTTTTTTTTATTTGTAAAAATATTTAGCGTATTTGCAGATCCGTTTTACATTTGCAAATTTATTTGGGAGTTTGCAAATCTTTTAAATGCATTTGTGGATGGTGTTTTACATTTACAAATCACATATTTACACACAAATTATTTTTATATTCACACAAATAATTATGAGACATATCTAAGCCCATACCGCGGGCACCATGTTGGTTACCCCTGCTGTAGACCATCCCTTAGGCTGAGGCACAATATCGAATCTAAAAGGATTTGTGTTTGCTCTGCCTGACTTATTGTGATCTACAGTAGGCCGCATTGTATCTCATAATTAGTCAAATGGAGGCACATATTTGCTTTGATGTGGAGACCAGATGGAATTGTTCTTTACTGTCAATGTGTCAAGCTTACATAATTAGTGTCACACTAATCCTCAATCTTAAATAACAAATCCCTTGTTAAATTTCAAAATGCTGTGTTGCTTTTGTGTGGGTAACCAAGCCCCTCTCGCACTGTTGGGGTTCTGTTGCTCATATGCAAATGAAATATTTAAATTATTTTAAGGAGCTGTGGAATATCCTTTTTTGAAGGAAGTCGCCTATATGACTTCGCCATTCATTCCAGTGAAGCATGAAATTGGCCAAAAGCTAAAGGAAATCCCCTGACTTCTTCCAAATGAAGAGTAATGTGTCAGAAGAAGTATGAAATCATGACAAATGTAAAATGAATAGAATTAATCAAGAAATTAGACGATAAAAGTAATAAATTGTGAGATTAATTCCTGATGAGCCATAATAAGAAGAAAGAAAATGTCAATTTTAGGTTATGGACGTACTTTAAAGGGTCTGAATGAATCACAATATGTTTTTACCATTTAAAAATAAATTGAAAAACAAAAAGACACATTTAAACTCTGCGAATCTGATCAGAATGTGTTTTTTTTTACTCCCTGCTACTATCAGGGAGTAGTAGCAGGGAGTAAAAAGGAGAGGATGTGGCAGTTGTGGAGGACTACAAGTACCTGGGAGTGCACTTAGACAATGGGCTGAACTGGAGGATCAACACTGACGCTGTGCACAAGAAGGGGATGAACAGACTCTATTTTCTGAGGAAGCTGAGATCGCAGCTAAATGTAAAAAATTGTAAAATGCCTTGTCTTTTATGTTGCTGTGACAAAAACAATTTCCCAAATTGGGATCAATAAAGTACTATCTTATCTTATCAATGCAAGCATATATTAGATAAATATCCACCAAATCCTAATCTGATTTACTAATCAGATTAGTAAATTAGTATCTGATTTAATAATCAGATTTAAGCGGTTGCACTAAGGCACAGACGATTTGTGTCTTTACAAGTATAGTCTTTTATACTCGAGCCTCCCAAAGAATGTTTTAATATATTTGTTTTTCTTAGTCACTAATGAATGGCAATACTACGGTGGGAAATAAAATAAAAATGTGAACGACATGAAAATAAGCAGAATCACATGCAGTAAACACAGAAAAAGAAGGATAAAAAAACTAAAATGTAGCATTTTTCTCGGAGGAAATGTTTGCTATTTTTTCAAAAAGAAATGCAACATTTGATGTAACAATGTACATTTCCCACTGTGGAACTAAGAAAGGATTTCCGATTCTGATAAAAAAAAGTTTGGGTGATGAGTTGGTTGACAGAAATGTAATTGGCAGCAATTTTAGTAGTTGTTAAATAATTTTGTGTAAAAATATGTCACGTTCCAGTTTGTGAAATCTGAAAAAAATTACTTTTCATCTGAAATATTTATATATTTTTTTCTGCAATAAAGACTTTTACTCCTACTAGTTAAAGTATATTTACTGATCATGCTCAAATACCTTTACTTAAGTACTATTCTTAATTCAGTATTTTTATTTGGGATTGAGTATTTTTACATTGCAGCATTAATACTTATACTTCAGTAAATTATCTGAATACTTCTTCCACCTCTGCACTGGTACGTTTGTTAATGTTTTATTGATTCCATGACACATTTATTACAATAAAAGACATAATTCATTAGAACACAAGAATGCCATGGCAACGACTCAACACTAACATGCACAGACTTGCCAAACCAATAAACAGACATCAACAGATGCTTACACACTTGCACGTGTCTTCCTGTATAACTTGTTTCTTTACTGCAATGCTGATTTTTTTTTCTTTCCAGATCTATGCACTTCCTTTAATATTGTCTCAAGGTTAATCGGAAAAACTCAGAATGCATGACCAGGTTCTACCATCCCAAAAAAAACAATAGTTTCTGAAATAGAAAAAAACATTACATTCTCTGCAGGTTATGTACCATACAGCCTGAAGTCATCCGAAACCAGGCAATATAATGCATCAGAGCAGATTGAAATAAGGGCAAACGTTTCAAGCTTGCCTTGGAGAGGATTTCCTGAGGATGACTGAAGCATAAATGAGATTGAATTTATTTGTCAAACCAGGAAGTTCTGACGAGTGAAAAAGAGGATGTGTATAGGGCAAAGAAACGTAATGTCTAAGTTATGTTTCATGTTAGGGACTGTACACAAATGATTGGCAGTGTGGACAAAGTTGAACTTTATGATTCATTCAAAAATGTTGCTCCCCAAAGCGTTTACTTTTTTCTGAGAACCCTTTCACTGAGAAATAGAAACTATGCAACAAAAATCTCTATTTATAGACACAGGGAGTACTAAATTGAATAATTATGCAAATCTCAATAAGAATCTAAGGTGCTATTAACGCAAAGGGATACTTTTGGATATTTTTTGAAATAGGAATGTATGAAGTTCTTATCAATAGTATTATAGATATTGGGCTATATACTGTACATTTTATTTGATACATTTATTAAGTGAGTTTGCCAATCATCATATTTTGTAGTAGAAGAACTGCCGAACTATACAGTACCTGCTTCAAAAGACCAAAACCATCACTTTAAAGTAAGACTTTATAACTTGAGAATATAAAATGTAACATCTTTAAAGTATAATTCAGACCTAATAAGTGCACTCCTCTTCAGTTCAGTCCACTCAAGGATTTTGCTGCCATGGCTTCCTTTGGTCGGATTTGATCATTAGCTCATGTTGGCTAACGGTAGCTATTGTTAGCAAGCTTTTTTTAGCTTTGTCTTTGTGCCAGTGTTATGCCACACTTTTACCATTATTTCAGAATGTTTTACTTGTTGCCAAATTGGCCACTGTCACTCAATATTGATAACACAATTAAAAATATCTATCTGGCGAAGAAAAGGGGAAAGACTCTTTCTTGCACTCCTTTAAAAAATGCTCCCTTAAACAAAAAGAAAAAAACACTTCTATTTGTCTGCCAATCTGTCACACACGCTTAATCAATTTGCACACAGTCCTACAGATGTTTAATGTTAGCGTTAGAGCTATGTTTAGGCATTAAGTGCTGTGTGAGTGACTCAAGCCATGCCGGCATAATATGCAGGAATTATTTGACCTGAGAGTCATACTGTAAATGCTGAATGTTAAGCAACGCTTATGGTATTTTCTAAGAACAGCTACAGAGAAATACTGTATATCAATCTCACCGTCACCAACATGATCCAAGGCTGGTGTTTTTAATCATTTTCAGATTTACCTATTGACTGTGAACATGGTCGCAGGGCCAGAAGGTCCTCTTTGCTGTGGGGAGACGCGAGGAGGGTTTAACACACGCAACAAAGTGTGAAATTAACATAATTGTCAGAGTTTCTCGCTAGCCTTTTCCATGACCGAGTACAGAAGAAGACAGCACAATCATCCTAACAAATCGTTTGGGAGAGATGCTAACTCTGATAGCATAAAAATTGTAAAACTAGCTTGTTTGTGACCATAATATTTGCATTCGGGATGCAGGAAAAAAAGGGCTGTCGTCGCAAACCATCTGCTGTCCATGTTTGTGCATCTCAGGGGCGGATCTAGACAAATATTCATGGGGTGGCTAGAGGGTGGCAGGAGATTTTGAGGGGTGGCATCCCCTGGCAGAAGTATATGCTGATTTAATCGCAGTCATATCAATCAATGTAAACTTGGAAAGCCACAATATTGATATTTTAACTCAATAACATTAGGTGACATTATTGTGGCACATCAGTAAAGCCTTAAATATAAATATATAAGGTGGCAGGCGTAATTTAATGAATTTTAACTGAATGAGTTGGTTTAACTCTTAGACCAGCAGGGGTACTAAATATGCAGACTGCTGCAATAAGTACATTAACTGTCTCATCGATGTGTGTCTGTATGAATATGATAATATTAACAATCATATTATTCCTATCAGCTGTCAATCACTGTTATGATNCAGTTCAAATGAAATCGCCGCCAATCATATTTCCACGCTCGCGCCAGGGCCAGGGGAGGGGTTACAAGGCTCGTGTCTTGTGGTGCATTCACTTGCACTCGGACATTAGAGATTTTCTCTCATAAATGTCCTATGAGCCAAGCCACAACTTTTCTTTCAAAACAAAGCTGCCAAATGGGGTGGCAGCTGGGGTGGCAAGGCTTTTTTCTGAGGTGGCAGCTGCCACCCCGTGCCA
>NW_011340381.1:0-7829 GCF_000735185.1 Notothenia coriiceps | reverse complement strand
AGTTAACCCTACCTGGCCTAGATTAATCAAAGTGGTTACTTTTTTTTGGGCTGGGCAGTGAAAAGTTTTACACCACGCGTCTTATTTGACTTTCTCAGGACTTGAAACTGTTTTTTTGGGGGCAGACCCCAAAGAGAAACATATATTTACACGATGTAAGGTCATCTTCTTAAACAGTATATTTTCTCATTCGACTCATCCGTGAGCAGAGCATCAATTTGCATGTCTATAACTAGTGAATGTGGCGGATTACCATCTTGATAGCAAAACGCGCTCACAAACTTATTTAAGATTTAAAGCTATGGTGCGTTATTGGATTCAATGCTGAGTGACAGTCAAACTTGACAGGCTCTTCTCGTCATCAGTAGGACCGCAAACAGTTGCGTCGCCAGAGTATTGTGTTGGTAATCGTATGTAGGCTAACCCCATACAGTGGTGGGGGCTCAAGTTCAGTATTGCAATGTAATTACATACACGCTCCCTTGACAGTGAAATGCCACGCGTTGAGGTTTTAGATTATTTCCGTCTCATCACAAATTTGAACTGTATGAAATAAGAAGAAGCACATTTGTCTTTTTAGTAAAATAAAAAAGGTGCGAGCCTGGAGCCGAATTCCTGCAATTTTCCCCACAGGTGAAAGAGTTGAAAACCCAACCCCTGCAGGGATTCTCCCCCAGGAGATTTTTTGAAATACTAACATCCAATACACATTCTGGTGTCTCGTTGAGGAAGAAAAATAATAATTATATATTACTACACGACGTATTTAAAATGAATGGGGCCATTTTGTATTTTTTGTACCTGTTGCTCTGAAAGGCTGAACCTGGCTGCTCCTCACAGATAGGAGAGGGAAAAAGGCTGGTGTGAATACGTTTACATTTGTGGCTAAGGGTGGATAGCCCCATTGTTCTGTGTGTCAAAATGAAAGACATCCCACACACCGTATCAATCATCAAACCGTGGGTCTTATAGTTGTACCTATGTATATAGAGATGTACTACAGCAAATAGTATTCTCCGGTCGGGACTTCCTGCAACAACACCACGCCGTTATCTTGATTCTGATTGGCCAGAAGACATTATCAAAGATGTTCTATTGAGAAGACGATCAAGGCTCGCGTCTTGTGCTGCATTCACTTGCACTCGGACATTAGAGATTTTCTCTCATAAATGTCCTATGAGCCAAGCCACAACTTTTCTTTCAAAACAAAGCTGCCAAATGGGGTGGCAGCTGGGGTGGCAAGGCTTTTTTCTGAGGTGGCAGCTGCCACCCCGTGCCACCCCGTAGAACCGCCACTGGTGCATCTTGTTGTGTTTTAAATGCAGATGTGAGTGGGAATGATTAACATATTGGTCTTGTTTCTGTGGTGTTGTTTGTGCACCTGATCAGCAGTATGTTCTTGCTCAAAGCAGCCATGTGAGAGGGTCAGAATCACAATCAACGGAGCTGCCATTATGCATGAACACGCACCCTGACCCTGACTCTGCAGGTCAACAACCCTATACTGCCTAAAAGCACACTGTTGAGCTGCCAATAAAAGCCTCAGCCTCACTTCACTGACCCCGTCTGAGTTACGTCATGGAGATAAATGTAACATAGCTGTTCTCCCAGCGGTGGAGCTCTGTAATCTCGGCCTGAGAAAGATGGGACAAGCCCACAGGAAGAGACTAATTAGAGGTCATTATCACACTAATTATGTAATGGCAAAATAACACAGCCTCAGGTTAATTTAGACAGGGGTTGTGTCCTTTGATCTTTTTTTTCTACACAGCGAAGTGCAGTCACCCATTCGGATACATTTATGTTAATATTTCCTGTCTGATAAAAAGCCCCACTTTTTCATTTCCTCTCCAAGTTAGTCCCCTGGGCGGAGAAAGAGAACAGCGTGTTGTCTTCCTCATCATAGATGCCATCAATTAATCTTTGACCCATCTCTGCAAACAGACTCGAACATGCACACACACACACACACACACACACACACACACACACACACACACACACACACACACACACACACACACACACAGAGAATAAGAGACGCCACAGCATTTATTCGTTTTATAAAGGACAAAATTAAAGTCCGAGCCACAAAGAAAGAATATATGACAGAAAAAAGCATTTTAGCTCTGCAGGTCCTCAGAAACAATAACCAAAATGAATTAATGTGTTGATTCTCACAAACCAGTTTTACATTTTGGAAATAAAAAGAAGGAGGGTAAAGCCTGTAAGCCGAATGCACGCCACCTCTCTTAAAAGAGAAAAAATAAAGACATTCTATTGATGTGTGTCCCATATTTGTTTTGAAAAAAGGGCCAGATAAAAGGCTATGCAGCTACCAAGTTAACGTCTCATGTAGCCTCTTTTCAACAAAACACAACTCTAATCATTTCTGCCCCAGAAAGGTTCCGCCTCTCTGTCACGTTGGGTGAGAGCAAGAGAGAGATCAGTTAGCCAGATAACCAACATCTGTTAACACACCATTCCCCATGCGGTCTGTACGTCTTGTCATTTTTGGGCAGGAAACAAAAAGGCCTATTTAGTTTCATAAAGCCAAAATGTAGACACAATTTGAAATACTCAATTCCATTAAATATTGAATTAGTTCCTGCTAGATGCTAGAAATACTAGTTTGTTTGTGAAATTGTCTGGAGTCTCAAAATAGTACACATAATGTAGTACATTCTTAAAGGGTGCCTTAAAAGAGAAGATTGGTTAACAATAAGAGAAAATGGAAATTCTAATATAATTGTATATGACAATGAGCTGGCTCCTTTGCAGGAAATTATCAAAAACAAAGATGTTCTTCTTGCATTACCTGAACGTTAGTTGTTTACTGTCAAAGGCTGTTATTAAAACAGCTTGCACCAGTCTTTTCTGATCCATCTGAAGAGAAGGTATGTTTTGCTGTTTCAAAATGTAGACACAATAAAAGTTAAGCTCAGTAAATGCATGGCCAACATACTTAAAAAAGGGAATACACTATACATTTATATGTATATCATTGTATGTGTCCATAAAAAGCCCATATGCACTACAATAACATTTATATGCAATCCATATGGTTTGATATAGTGGAGCTGTTCCTGTCTGAACCAAAGTGGTGAACCGCATGACCTCCACTGCCAGCCTGGCTGATTAAAATGGCCTCATTAAATTGGAATCAAAGAAGAAGGGCAAAGGAGGGGTTCATGTGTGTATGCATGTATGTGTGTGTGATCACTTGTAAACAGCAGATTGCATGCAGAGTCGCTGAGGTAAAATCAGCCAGGATATTTAAGCTTGATGGTGTACATTCACAATTCTACATTTTATATTTTCTTGATATACTTGGTGTAAATACACTGTCCAATGTAACTGTGTGACAACAAAACATCATCTCAGTAAAAACAGACTCGGGAAGTGTTGATTGCTAATGTAAGGCTTCGAAGTGTTGCACTAAGGGCGGGGTGTTCTTTATTTTTTCTTTACTTCTAGTTCCCCTTTGTGCTGCCAGAAGACACACTGTTCAGCACTTATCAGATACCCCCCAGAGGAAGGAGCAAATCAAGGTTGCATAACCACCAGGAGCCCTGAATGAGGTCAGTGATTCACTGCTGGAGCTTGGCTAGAGTCAATCGCCCATGTATTGTTGAACGAGTCTTTCATGACATTTTTTACAATAAAAGAGGAATTAATGCATCATAAAAGTTGAAAAGATATTGGAAATGTGCACGAACGTTGATAATGCCGGGCATTTCCCATGAGAGCACCATATGCATATGGAGGTGAGTTTTGAGTCTGTCATACACATCCTTTGTACTCGGTACTCTGAACCCAAAATAAATATGTCAGTTCACTGGCAGGTTCCTGCTTGGTTAAAAACACAACATGGCACACCACAGCAATACTCTGACCTCTCTAGCCAAAACCAACTGTCTCTAATTATCTCAAACCTTCAACAGAAATCAGGAGAGTTTTATTGGCCTATAGAAACTAATAAAAGCTGCAATTACAGTCAAATAACTTGCTTTGCTTATTTATAGAACAGCAAATATTTGTAGCATTTGCTAATATTTACTCTTCTGTTTTGACTAGTTGTCTGGGCAGCATGGGATGAAGGATTGTTTCAATACCTTTTTATTGAGTATTTGCACAATTTACTTTTTATATGAAATGACCTGACCGGATTAACGATCCTGTTTTCCCAAAAATCTGTGATCAATGGGGTTAGTCAGGCCAATTCCCTTTATACTTTAACATCTTCTTCATCAATTATTGAATGTGCTATGCCGCCATCACTCCATCCTTCTGACGTCTGAAAACATTTTAAAACTGATTAAATTAAATGTATGTGTACTCGGCCGATTGGCACCTTTCTAAGAGCAATTTGCTAAAATGTCAACAATATGTTGGATAAAAAGTGCTGTTATTCTAATTTGAACATGAAAAATAGGGAGTTTAAGAGTCTACAGCTTTGATAGTGTTCCTGTGAGGCTATACTTGGGTGCAGAAGCGTTTACGTTACCTTGTTTACTGGATTAACGAAATGGCATGCTAAAATTTCAATTAAATTAGCTTTAAAATACAGATGTGATGTCATTCATTTGGCTAGACATAAACCAACAATAGTAGAGAAATGGAAAGATGAATCTTATAAAGCTGCAAGTTTAAAAGTCCATGCAAATTTGTCAAATTTCATCTTTAGGGTGACATGCATGCGTTTGCAAAACTACATGATTGCATTACATGTTCGACGCTTTTGTCCAAAGCGACTTACATACTCAATACTGTGGGCAATCCCCACAGGAGCAATTTGGGCTGAAGTGTCTAGCCCAGGGACACAACGACATGCTGATTGCAGTGGGACTCGAACTTGCTATCCTCTGATTCAAAGTCCATCACACTATCCACTGAGCCAGAGCCTCCTGTTATCCACATGCTAATCCCACAAATCCAATCCAATAAACATTCATAAAAGGTGAGAACCATGGGAAAACAGTATATTTTTTAAAGAGAAATAAATCACATTTACTTTGTACTAGGTTGTAATGTTAAGAAACGACAAATAGTGAGTCTGTGTACTCATCATACAGTACATTTGTCTTAACTTTGTTTATCCTTAACGTATTTCTCTGCGAGTTGCAAGTGTGTGTGTTTGATAACCACAGCAACAACAAACAGACTTAAAAACTTCTCCCCTTTAACGACCTCTTCCTCAGTGCCTTCCTGATTCGAAGACACAACATCACCAGATCAGCATACTGTATGTTGACATAGTGTGCGGCATTTGATTCCTGTTTGTGAGCTTCTCATTTCCATTTCCTATCTCTGTGCAATTGCTTCTACAATTTTACCCAGCTGGTCTGCTAGCCAGCCAGATGCATTTTCCCTATAGCTAGAAAATAGATCAGAAAATCCCAGAAACACTTGTTTTTGGGGGTGCAGCAACACTGTGTAGCAGATATGTTTGAGAAAGTGTGAGGGGCAAAACAAAATAATTGAGTGATTTTTTGTTTAATATATTTTGGTGTTTCTCTGTCCTACTGTAGCTCCTGGTTTGCACACTATCCACAGCATTGATTGTTTTCCTTGTGTGGGGAGAGATAGTTTGCACAAAGAGTCAAGCATTACACTTTGACTTCAGCCACCAGCCTGGGTAATTGGAAACCTCATTTGAAAGAATAGTGACGTACAACCGTTGATACAAATGCTAACGTGCTTAGGAGTCGGAAATATTCTCACATGGGCATGCGTCTGCCAAGACACACAGAGTTGTAAATCCTTCCCCTTGGATTACAGTTAGCCGCTAATGTTAGCTCTGCTGAGGAGAATGGCTGTGGAAAAGTGCGTTCTTCCAGGACCCTAGAGAGTTAAAACGTGACTTCCTCCAAGTCAGTCAGTCTTATTCTCTGCAAGTAATTACAGTTGTGATAATGCATGCTGTGTTATCACTGAGCAGGGAATTTTTTAATGCAAAAATATTTAATCCTGAGGGAAATACAAAGTGCTTCACAGAAATTAAATCTGAAAAAAACCTAGAGAATCATCTGTGCATCTCAATGTGATAAAATAGTTTTGTGATGAGTTGAGAGAAAAGGGTATTAATTCATTTTTACATGCCTGAATGATAACACATTTGAATAAATTGGAGTCATAACAGAATAAACGCACTACACATAATCTCTGTTTGTGTTTTCATCAGATTGATAACTCGAGGATATACGTTTCTTAGAATATGTTAAAGTTGTTTGAGCGTTTTGTTGTACGTCACACTGCTGGCAATAATACAGTAACTCTCAGTTGACACTGCCTGCAGCTTGTAATGTTTCCAGTCCCACATTCTTATTTAAGATGCGTCTCTTTTCCCACACTCCCTTGTGTCCTCAGGTGGTCAGTCGAAGGAAGTAAATACATGACATGAACAGGACTAATATATTATCCATATAAAAGGAGCCATGCTCAAATGTCAATTCTATTACTACATGTTGGTTGTTCAAATCAATTAATTTCCTTTATTATCGCTCACTGAGCTATTATGTAACTTACTACTGGTATTTATAAATGTTCTTCCACTCAAATGGTTACAAACATCGAAATGGTTGACATTGTGATGCCCAATGTTAGTTTTGGAAACAAAAAAGGCCGTATGGTGGAATTCTAAAGGATGAGAAATTGCATTTTAAGAGCTTTCTGCTTTCAATACCACTAGCAAAGCATAGGCTTCACCATTATCAAAAAAAGCACCATATGAAGAATGCATGATGATCTCTTGATTATTTTTATAGAGCCAATTTTGATTAGTTTCCTGGTCTTTGCTTTAAGTAATTAATTGGTAGGAGTGGTAAACACTTGGTGGAATCCTTACAGGTGTATGTTATTGGCATAAGTACAGAGGTATTAGATGCGTTTTTGGGGTAAGTAATATGATAATCAGAGGTCTTCCTGTTTTTTTTCAGACATTTCGTTGGCACCACTGTGTATAAGGAAGTGGCACCTAAAAATCAAACGTTCAGTACCCTGTGCAATGTGTTACATACAATTCTACACTTCCTCTCTAAATAACCAGTGCTAGTATCGAGAGACTCTGTGGATTCAATGCTTACTCATCCTGCTGACGTCAGAGAGAAGCAGGGACGTGCACAGGTGCGGGCTAATGTTGCCCGGGCAACGGTCCGTTTGGCCTTTTCGGCTGACCTGCCCCTCTGGAGAGAGCGATCTTGTTTTTCTTTTTTCTGTTGTGGCCGAATCAACATGATGAGCCCACAATTAGTATTGTAGCGTCTCGCTGCGGGAAACATACTGTGTCAGCGCTGTCATCTGCCGGTGCGTTAAGACCACCTCAGTGTCGGATTTTGGAAACTTGATTTTGAGTTGTCTCATGGCGCAGTTAGGGTATAAGGGACAAACCAGGGGACTTTACTTCCTCTTGATACCGTCGGTTAATTACAAAAAAACCACCTAAATATAGCCTACTGTACTTGTTATTGTGCTTCTGTCTTTCTGTGTCTTTTCATCTGTAAACTCCCGGCCGCTCGCTCTCTTTTTTTGTTCGCCCTCTCACGGGTGAACAATGCCCCGCTTCATTGTAGGATTTCTGCCATGTCTCTACCTCTTTAGTTTGACCATCTTCTTTATTAAGTTATGGAATGCTAAATAAATAAGTAATTAGGCCTAGATACCTTACAGTTACTGCGCTCGTAAAGAATGATAAGAATAAGAATAATGCATATTGAACTGGTTTCATTAATTAGTGAGTTTATTTAAGGTAATTAGTTAGAAGCCCTATTTTATCAGTATGTCTGGACTGCACAGCAGTTACAATGGTCAAACTACATTAGAACAGAATT
>NW_011340380.1:24175-31203 GCF_000735185.1 Notothenia coriiceps | reverse complement strand
CAAATCTGTAATCAAAAAGCTCCTTAAAAACGCTATCGAAGCAGTTCCTGTCGTTGCTATTAGGGCTGTAACGATACACTAATCTCACGATACGATACACGATATTGAGCTCACGATACGATATATATCACGATATTCAGCCAACGATACGATTCGATATAATTCGATACACTTACATCATTTTCTGAAAGGTTTTAAAGGGACAGTGTGATTTTGGTGACATCTTTTGAGTGTTCCATTGACTTGGATTGAATTAATTCAACTGAAAACTGAAAGCATCAATTATACAATATATGGCTCTGACTAGACAGAGAGTCTACAGCTTGCAAATGCTGGACAAAATGACTCAAAAGATGTGGTGAGAAAATTTGTTTCATTTATTGAAACAGTGCCAACTGTAGTTACAAGCCTTTGAAACGTAAGTACATAAAGTGCAGTATCACAATGGACAATGGAGAATTAAAAGGTGCAGCAGGTGGCCTGTTCTGAACAGATTCTTTTACAGCATTTTTAGCTTAACACAGAATATGAGGTAGCCAATAATTCAAGTCACTAAGAACAACATTTAATGTAAAATTTACCTGCCAATAATTCAAGTCCAAAGGAGTAAAATTTAAGCCAAAAACACTAAACAGAAAGGCTCCTCTCTACATAACTGCATCTACATTCTCTTCAGATTTTTGTTCAGGAATATAATCTGATCAACGTGGTCTGGGAGAAGTGCACTTCTCTGAGCAGTGACGATGGCCCATTCCCAAACCGCCCCCTACACCCTACCCCTCCGTTTGCGCGTTCACGCGGAGGGTCCGCCTACGAGTGTGGAGCGGTGTGGAGGGGGAGTGGGCTATCAAGCCCTCAAACAGCGAGTCTGCAGCGGTGCTGACTTGAGACCGGTCTCTACCTGACCGGAGTCACGCTGTGTGTATCCGTCAGGAAACACGCTGTTTACAAGTAGTTCCAGCAAACATCCACTGATAAACTGCGATGTTAACAACCTCATGATAACCTCATATGTTTTAACTTAGGATCATACATATGTTTAGTCTAGAAAAAGGTAAATGTGTGCATTTTATTATAAAGTTGTGTATATTTACAGACCGTTGCAAAAACTAAGAAGCTTATAAACATCAGGTTTAAAACTAAAAAAACACAATGAAAGATGTTTGGAGTTTTATTTGAGTTATTGATTTAAACTTTTTGTCAAAGAGATGCTGATTTGAAACCGTTGTTACATACAGTTACGGCATTTTCTGTTTCTGCCGGAGAGAGGGGAGGCCGTCCCAAAGCTTGCTGCTGTATTTACTCCCTCCATCAGACAGGAGGGAGCCTCGTGTGGGTAGGCAGTAGGGCGTGGTTTGGGATTGGGCCTATTTTTAACCTTTTAACAGAAAGCTTTTCTCTGAAGCTATCTATGAAATGTATTTTTATTTTTTTAAACAGTTTTTTTTCTGTGTTTATGAAGTTAAACATAAAAGATGTCGGAGGATGGGAATCAGGAAATCATATATGGGTTCAACAGACGCCATAAAGCAAGTTATACAGTAATAAAAAGAAGTACACGCAGGGTTAAATCATAAGGATGTGTGAGGAGGCATCTGTGCACAGTCTAAAGACTATGTTTAGTTTTTCTGATAAGATATGGAAGAATTTAGTCCGTTGACATTTCAGTTTGTTTCTTACAGTAAGCCTCTATTTTAGACCTTTAAAAAAAGAAAGTTTTGAAGTCCTCTATGATATGTTGCATTGTAGTCTGTCTCTATAAAGTTAAACATTAAAGATATGAAAGTCTATTTACAGTCTTTTCAGCCAAGGTGGATATTGTTGCTTATTTATCCGGCTACTTTTTCTAATAATACCTCTATTTATTCAACATGAAAAAGCCTGCTGCTGCCAGAAATGTAGGACATATCATTTCGTGAAAAAGACGAGCCAACAATGCATGTTTAAAATAGAATACGCAGAAGCTTTCATACGTTAGATAAAGGTTGAGTTTGAGCAGCAAAGCACTCGTGTCACATTTGTAAAGGAATAAATACCAGCTAGCATTCGTCATTTCAGCACTATGCTTTGTTTAATGATTATTTGTTAACAATTACACAACCTGTAAAAGAGTAAATGAAGTGAAAGACAAAGAAGATCGATTTTAGCTAAATATTAACATTTCTTAGACGCAGACAATATCTCATAAGTTAAATGAAACCTTAATGGGTAAAGTAAAAAGGCATATTAAAAGGGTACAAGGACATGAGAGTGGAAGCTAACAGAAGGCTAAATGTTAGCACTGCTAGCTTACTTTACACACACACACCATGTATACATCACTTCAGGGGACATTACATTGACTTACATGCATTTCCTGGAGACTTATCCTAACCTTAACCAACACATGCCTAACCCTAACCGAGTCTTCACCATAAAATTAATGATTCCCCTTATGGGGACCTCCAATTTGTCCCCATAAGGGAAGCCAGTCCCCACACGTGGCTGTGTAAACAGATTTAGGTCCCCACAAGTATAGTAATGCTAACACACACACACACACACACACACACACACACACACACACACACACACACACACACACACACACACACACACACACACACACACACACACACACACACACACACACACACACACACACACACACACACACACACACACACACACTGACCTGAGTTCAGTGATTTGAGAACAAAGCAATAATGCTTTCTCTGTGGATTGACCTCTGGCACACAAAGAATGAGGAAATGAGGATTGGCTGGGCGGTTATGACACTGCGTTGGCATGCCGCATGGAAAACTGGTATTTGGAGCAGAGAGCAACATGCCGTGTACACAAACACTCGTCAGACTCGTAGAGGGGGGTCAGTAGATAACCAAACGGACGGAGCACATGGAGTACAAGCATCAAGCTCCGATTTACATGTTTATCGTGAAACCTGAGCAGCAGTGCTGAGCGCAGGAGTGCTTGAGATACTAAACACTAAGGCGTTTCGTGTCTGTGGTTCGCTTGAATCAACAGTACAGTTTGTTCAGGTGCTATCAACACTGGTTTTATATTACACACGTCCGATCATTTTTTTATTATATTACACCAGATGGTATTGTTTCTTCGGGGTTCCTACAACTTTACCAAAGTAAAATTAAAGCACTTTTTAAGCGTTTCCAGTGCTATCCAGATGTGGTAAATGACGTAATAAACGGCTATAGAATAATATATCCTGCATGCATACAGATTATATAACTTTTTGATCACATTAAACCATATGCTACGACATTCAGGGTTCATACACCGTTACCAAAGTAACATTAAAGCACTTTTTTCAAGCATTTTAAAGATTTTTGTTCATCACTTCTTTATCAAATCAAACCACATGTTATTGTGCTTTAAACCCAATTCGGGGTCCGTACACCTTTGCCAAAGAGAACAATCAAACCGTTTTAAAGTATTTTTTTCAAACTTTTCTTACAGCTGTGGTAAATACCTACATATTTATATCCAGTACAGTATTACAGATTATTCTCTATCGAGTATACTGATTATATCACTTCTTAAATCACATTAAACCAGATGTTATTGAGAAAGAAGCATATTTGAGGCAGCATTCAGCAGCAAGCGAGGCATTTCAAATGGCAAGCCCTTTATACAAAACCCGAGCACTTTTCATAAAGACCACATTCAAATTCAACTCTCGTAAATGATTTGCCCAACATGTAGTTTCAGTACAACACTAGTGTTTGGTACGCTACTAGTACCTTTACTTTGTATGCTTCTAATCATTTATTAATAAGTTCTCTTTGTCCTGTCCTTGTGCTGCTGCTGAATTTCCTCTCTGGGGATAAATAATAATATCATTCTGTCAGAGAAGGAGCCACATTTCTCTTTATATGTTATGTCCTTTCCTGCACACGACAATGAGATATGCATGCATTCATCTCAATGACGTCCTCCACCATTTCCTTTCATCTTCTCCACTCTCACTACAGTGCACCTGCAGGTATTTGCAGTTCCAACGAGGTGAAACAGATGCACACAAACAGATTTGTATTTATACTCCGGCTCATATAGGAGCTTCCGTGCAATAACAACCCTGCGATTACTTATTGTGTGTTCAACATATGCCGAGTCCAAAGGTCTCATAAACACACACAGTGTTCACCGTAAAGCAACAGGGAGACAAAAAGGAAATTGCTTCGTCTCAAAGCACTGCGGGTCAATAAGCACCAACAACCATCGGCTTCTTACGCTCACAGCGATCCATTTAGCTCTCGGTAAACAAGACTCTGCAGGAAAAGTGGATGCCAACTCGACTTATGTAACAACTGGCAAATTAAACACTGACAAGACAAACACATTCCCAGTGTGGTGAGGTTTCCTGTTAGTGCAAGACTGAATTCACTTTCACTTTTATATATTATGCAAATATCTTCTTGTTCTTATAAGGATTTCGGTCATTTACAGCAAGAATGTACAAATTGTGAATTATTTTGGGGTAAGGTGATGGTGGTAGTGCAGGGCTGCATAGTTTGGAGAAAAGCTATATATGCACTGATATTGCAATAATGATATTTATCACAATATTAAAGGGAATGGCTATTTTCTACATTATTCACATTTTCACTGAGATTCCATTTTTAAATTAATATTAAAACTGTGATTTTTAGGAGACTGTGACGACCCCTGCCTCATTCTCTCCTGTTATGTGTGAATGGCCCTTTAACGGTCTCCCTTCCTCCCTATCAGCGCTGATTGAGGGCACCTGGCCGCCGGTACTGGAGGAGTGAATGGCTCGAGCCAGAGGCCGTCTCTCAATCTCGAGGATACTGGCTTCCAAGCCAATATTTCAAGGATGCTACTTCATCAAGTGGCGAAGCAGGACCGTTCCAATCTCCAGCATACTTGGAATTCCACCGAGGCCGCGTCCTTGGTTTGGGGGAAATGTCGAGGCTGCACATGGGTAGACTTTGCGTCCTTAAAATCCCCACAATGCTTTGCGCACGAACCAATTTCCCCAAATCTGTGGCGGGAAATGTAAGGCCGGGCCTCTCATATGACGCACACCTGCACACTTGCTCGCCTGTTCCACTCTTCGTTTTCCGAATGCCAGGAAGGATTCTTGCCTCGCTTCTGAAGGAAGTGACTCGGAAGACATGTGCTACCAAGCAAGCGTACTCGCGATTGAGAAACACCCAGAGTCTCGTTTCGCTCTCTCGATTGGAGGATCTGTTTTTGAGAGCAGCTACCTGACGTTCCCTTCCTCTTAGTTTGGCATTCAACACGTTGCACTACACCACGTTCACACACCCACACCCACACGACTGACCTTACTGATCAACACATCCCATTGTGGAAGCTCTTTTGTTTAGTTGTTTGGTTTACAATAAATATCTTCTTTGTATCGTGTCCGTTCCACGTTTTGGTTATGGCCAAGAGCCAGGCCATGACAAGACTGTGAAACAAACAGTGGCCGTTTCTCAATGTCGAGAATACCCGCTGCAGAGCCACTTATTGTAATTTGCTTTGGATAAAAGCGTGAGCGTAATGTAATGTAATATTTCAAGTATACTACGTCATGGAGTGGCGCTGAATGCTGGGCCTTTAACATGCATTTAAACAGTCCTTCGGCGCCACTCGATGACATAGGATACTTGAATAGTGGCTCTGCAGCAGGTTTACTCGACATTGAGAAACGGCCGGTGTTTCTTATTAAGTCTGCCGAATAATATTTGATTAATTAATTGATTTCAGATATTTGTAACAAATACTACGCTTACTGTGATTTGAATACTGCAGCAGTCCATATTGGGATTTAGATTACATGTTGATTGCGCAGCCCTGTAGTGAAAATCTGATATTCATAGCATCATAACATCTATACAAAATATAAGAAAATCAATAATGCCATCAGTCAAATTCATATTTTTCTTTGTTTAGTGTATGTTTTGTCTCTTTCTTGGCGAATATATGACACTAAGTACAAGCGAAGGGATGTGAAGATGGTCTGAAACTGTAGCTGTAGAAGATGAAAGCAGGATTACACTAGATAATAATTTCAACATCATTCATATTTCAATTATCTCAATCATACAGGTAGATTGTAAAATCCCATTTTGCATTTATATATACACTAACATTTGACCCTTGTGGTGGATCAATAAGGCACTTACTATGAACGAGGTCTGGACCCTCTGTCAAGCAACTTGTTATACAACACAGAGCAGGGTATTACAATGAATGCAAAAATGTACCCTACCAAATTCCTATGAGTACTTTAAATTCTTATTTGTGTCCAACTAACAGACTGACCGTCTAAAATCAAAGCATATTCCATTTACTATATAATATAAGAAGAAATAAAGGGGAAAAGGTGTAAATCCTCACAACTAAGAAGCTGAAAGAACACATTTTTAGCATTTCTTCATGAAAGAATTACTTGAAGAATGAATCACTTGTGAAAAATATATGCAGATTTACTTTCCGTCAATTGAATAATCATTTGATCTCTCATATATATTAGCTGGGTTGTAAATGTATTTGTAATATTACTCTATGATATGTTCTACCCCGTAGGGAACACATGTATACAAGAGTCAGTTGATGTACTTTATCACGTATTCATTTGATTCTAGTTGTAATAAAAGGTCAGTACTTTGAGGAATGTATTAATCACATATGGTTCTGTAATTATATATATATATATAGTAAGTTTCATAATAAAAGGTTTTATAGATTACGCAAAATCCCTCTCATCCAAACATGTGGCTAACACATCAGAGAGGAAGCAGGTCAGGCTGACTAAGCAGTGTGACCAGACAATGAACCTTTAACAGCTGGAGGCCTCTTTAAAAAAACAAAAACACCTCCAGTGTGACAGAGGACAGCTCGGTTACGGATGGATGCAGGTTACGCACGGAGAGACGAGAAAAGAGGTTGAGAAAAAAGTAAATGAGGAAGAACCAAAGAGAGGCTGTGATGGCGGAGAGAGTGCCCGAAAACAGAGAAGGGTAGACGGGGGAGCAAAGGGG
>NW_011340380.1:22582-24158 GCF_000735185.1 Notothenia coriiceps | reverse complement strand
GGGGGGGGGGGTGAGACGGTGGCTAACGGTCTGTCTGAGAGGCCAATTTGTCAAATTAAACATCCCAAAATCTGCCAAAGCTCTCCGTGACGCTTATGAAATCTCCCCTTATCTTGCATTGTAAATCACAGCAAAGGAGAAAAATAACCCCAAACGACCTGGATGCGCCCCCTGTCTCTCCTCCCCGTGTCCTTGGAGCTCCTTTTCCCGTATAATGAAGCCAAAGTGGCCCGGTCTGCAGCCCCCTGTCCTCGCCTCGCTGCCATCCGGTGCGCGTCCCGCGGACTAAAAACACCACTGTGTATCCCCCCCGATCGTTGCGTCTGATGGGGGTTAAACGGTTTAGTGTGTCCGCACAGCTGGATACAACAGCAGCAACAGCAGCACATAAAGAGAGCCGGAGAGAGAAGGTGCCATGGTGGCAGCCAGCAGTGCATGTGCCCCGCATGGCACGGCGAGAGGAGCCGCGCTTCCACATCCAGCTTTCTTTCCCCACACAGCAACAACCACAATACATGCATGTTTTAAATACAGATAAAATATCAATCCCTACCCCAAAAAGCAGCCACCACGCGTCGCGGAGTCTCCAGCAGAGACAACAGGGCTCCTCTCAGCGCAAGACAACAATAAAAATGGGGCGCAGCTGGCAGTGCCACCGGATGTCCAATATTAATTCTTAATACGGCCGATTTCTGAGCATGTGGATCGGCGTTAACAGGGCCAGCCTCATGCAGGTGTAACAAGTCAGTTTTCCAGCCACACACACATACACTCGGACTTTGGTTAAATATTAAAGTTGACGTGAGGAATAAATCACACAACAAGTTTGGATGCTGTTTGTCCTCCTGCAGGTGCTGCTGCCGATCGGTGGGGGAAACGATGCAGGCCCAGGCAAGTTATTACCTCTTTAAAATGTGGGGTAAATACCATACAAAAGGTTCAGTTGCGTGAAAACAACACACAGTGTGCTATTTTAACTGCGTAACAAATGTGTAAATGCACTCAAACTGCATTTTAAGTACACATATATCGTAAAAATGTCTATTTAAACATTAAAATTGGCGTTGTTACATATGTTGTGCTTCCTGTGACAATGTTTCGAAACAATCCTATAAAAAAATCCTCCAAAATCAAGTGTGCCAAGCATGCTACATTGTCTAAATCCAAGTGAAAGTAGCCATTTTTATCATAGAACACCATTAAAAGCACATATCTTCCCTCTCTGTGTTTAACAACTCGTTAAACTTGATGTAAATGCGCATTTCACGCGTGTATGATACGCAGTATAGCGAAGGCAGGGAGATTTACCCTATGGCGTGTCCTCGGATGTCCCCTTCGGAGTTAAGGCTCCTCCGGACCGGGGTAAAATGTCGGCCTCGGCCTCTCCAGATGATTATTACGCACCATCCACGGACAGGCGCGCATTGGACAGTCTCAGGATTCCTGGCGCAGCGACGGCCACATGCAGGAAGTTAGTCCACGGGAGTCGCTGGCTGCTATATGGCGGATAAACGGGACAGTAAAGATGGTTGTAGGACTGTTCAACATCCCCCCCACCCCCCTTTGACTGCTTCAC
>NW_011340380.1:19327-22502 GCF_000735185.1 Notothenia coriiceps | reverse complement strand
CTCTCTCTCCCTCTCTCTCTCTCTCTCTGCCTCCCCACCATTGGCCTACCGATGTGGAGAATCTAATTCCCTTTATAATAAAAGTTGTGTACGTGTGTGTTTGACATCCAATAACACACACCCTTTCTCTCCACATGTATTCTGAGAGAGGTGGAGGGTGAGTTGCACAGCCTTTGCGTGCTCTTTGTTGTTATTGTG
Organism: Notothenia coriiceps; assembly: GCF_000735185.1. Classification (NCBI taxonomy): domain Eukaryota; kingdom Metazoa; phylum Chordata; class Actinopteri; order Perciformes; family Nototheniidae; genus Notothenia; species Notothenia coriiceps. The sequence goes on along the minus strand of NW_011340380.1, from coordinate 22,304 downwards.
GTGGTGGCAGCAGTGTGGTTGTTATTGTTGTTGTTTGCGCACTTTTTAGCTGCGCGCGGTAGGGTTGAGAGGTGGTTAAATGTACAGAAAGCAGTTGTAAGTGACTAACCTTATCGAAAGGGGAAGTGTGTCAGCTGTAAAAACAGTTTCAACTCTCATCGGTGGACTGGGGGGCACTTGAGTTCACGAATAATCCCGTAGACGAACCGTCAATCTCGAGAGAGTAGCGTGAAAGACTTCTGGCAATGGGATTTCAAAATAAAGGTCGAATCTTCTATTATGGTGCAATTTTGTTATTAAATACTAGTTTATATCAACATTTGTATTCTGTTTTGTTGCATCTTTATTTAAAATTATGTCTTTAATTTGTGTTTGTATAAATATATTTATCCTATTTATTTTGAATTTGACTCATTAAAATATTTTTTTTAAATTGTATTTTATTTTTTTTTGAATGTTTTACTTAAAGGGGACCTATCATGCAAAATGTACTTTTTGATGTCTTTTATACATCGACATGTGTCCCCGGTGTGTCGGGGAACTCACGCGGCGTCAGAAAATAAAACCCTCTCTCTTTTCCTCCTTACCCAAATCTCTAAAAGCGGGGAACAACGGAGCTGATCCAGATTTGCGTCCGATATGACGTAATATCTGAAATGTGGACCCACGGCCCTATCAGAAACGTTGCTATCAGAAACAATGCCCGACTGTTTTGGACGTAATATGGTCGGTGTTTACATTAGCATCGCTAACACTCAGAGCTAACCTGTACTGGAGAGCATGTGTGTGAAGAAGCAGGAAATAAAAAGGAACTCACCTTGTGGTATAACCGGCAAGAGAGAAAGCCTTTGAGCTCCATACTGTTTCAGAAATAATCCTTGATAATCCATGATATGGCGTTTCATCACGGCAGTATTTAGTTTAGACAGTAGCTGCCGGGTCCCGCATGAGCTCAGACCCCTCCTTTATTATTTTTTATCAATTTACTTTTTTTTAAGCTTTATACCAAAATCAGCACTTTAGAAACAGGAAGTGAAACAGAGGGATATGAGGCATGGCTAGAATGGGTGATCTGTTTAGTATTTTGAGCAAAACACTTCATAGACATGTTTTTATATATTTGTATATATCTGAGACCTATGCTATTGCCTAAAAATAGCATGATAGGTGCACTTTAAGTAATACAAGACAGAATGATATGATGATCTCCGTCGGGGGGGGGTAGTAAATTAACTAATATTTTATGATATAATTTTTTTTTTTTGTAAAATAGGTGGTCAATATCAAATAAAATTTTAAATGCAGAATAACGTAAAAATGGTCCACATCCCTTTTTACAAAAACATTCAAGTACGGAGAATGAAAACAATTTGTTTCCACGCCCGTTTTTTTTCGTTCCAGGTTCCCTGGTAAAAACCTACGCCTTAGTCCTTTTAAGCGGAGGTGTTCATTGCAAATCCCCGGCCCCGTAGTCTCGGTACTTTTTCCGTCGCCTTTTCCCCACCCCTTTCAAAAGTGAAGAAAAAGGGTGGGTTATTTATAAGTTCTTTTGGGTACCCTTGCGAATTTTTTTCCCTGTTATTAAGTTTTTATTAAATTTTTGTCAAGTTATTAAAACCCCTTTTTCCTTTCATATCTTTTTTAATTAGTTTTTATTTAACCATTTTTTTGTATTTTATTTTTTAACAATTTGTGGAGACCTGAGTCGACGTGACAATTATAACTTTTCATTTTCCGTACCTGATACGTAAAACGACGTAACGAAATGTAACTCAATTCTCCATTTTCTATAGGTGTTTTTCATTTTTTAAAACTTTTTATGTTTTTTTTTCTTCAACAAAAAATAGTTGTACTACCTTTGTTACTCCCCTCCCTGGTGTGTTCTCGTTAATTTTTTGGTACTTTTAGGTAACGCCTTTGGTGGTAAAACAAGAATTTAAGAGAGAAGACCCTACACTGCCAAACTTTAACGAGAAATTTTGTAATAGGAACTTGTTTACCTATTAAATACCCACAAACACCGTGCAACCCTTTTTCCTACACCCAAGAACTCTGTCCACCTTTTAAAAACCGTTGCCTCAAGTAAAAAAAGTTTCTTAAAACCCTTGCAAATTCGTTCCCTGTAAACCCTCTTCTTAACCCACACAAGCCAGAAGTAATCTTTTTTTCGTTAAACAAACCATTTTTTTGTCAAAACAGTAAAAGGGGGTGAGTTAGTAATTCCGGAAAACCCTGTCAAAACAACAACACCACCCCTCCGAAAATAAAATTTGCCAAAAAAACCTTTCGTCCCCAAGGTGGTAGTAGTCCCACTTACAAGTGGCTACACCCCCTGGTGCGGTAAAGTCCTTTATTTTTTTTTGAACCTCCCGACAACAGTTTCCGCAAAGTCGAACGTTCACTAAACCTTCATACACGACATTTTTTTTTTTAACTAAGTTTTTCCTGAAGTACTCCTTTCAACCTTATAACAGAATTTTTTTTCAAACTGTGATACCATTCTTTTTTCCTGTGCACTGGTTAAATTTTTCTTACAGTTATTTTTTGAGTCTCCCCGTTCTCCAATTGATTTAAGTTCTCTTTTTAACTACGAAATTAAAAAATACGTTTTTTTTGGAAAATTTTTTTTTTTGTATTTAAGTTTATTTAAGTAGAAAAATTACAGAAAGAAACAGACCTCTCAAATTCTACTCCCTTTATTGTTTTTCCTTTTCCCGGGAAAAACATTAGATGTAAAAATTTTTTTTTAAATGCCAAAAATTTTTTTTCGATTAGAATGTCCGAACCAATCAAATCGTTGAATTGAAAAAAAATTGGTCCCTTGGATCCTGATTTTCTTTTAAATACATTAAAAGGACCCGGAAAACAGATTTTTCCCATTTTTGTTTTTTTTTCAGGGGTAAAAAAAGGTCAAATGGGAAATTTTTTTCAAAAAAAACGTTAAAAATTTTTTTTTTGTTAAAAATTGTTTTAGAAA
>NW_011340380.1:19000-19282 GCF_000735185.1 Notothenia coriiceps | reverse complement strand
GGATTTAATTTCGGCCCTCAGGATAATTTCTAATTACTAGATCTGGCCCGCCGGTATATTGCACGCACACCTTCACTCCATCCTGAGGGTTTCCTCAGAGCCTGAGCCCAAACATTGATGAACTTGCACCCAAGATCAGATGCCAAGTATCTGAACTAGCATCACAGAGCAGCACACTGAGTTTAATGGATGTCTCCTTCTGCACCAAAAACTCTCACGACAACAGGGCATGTTTGTTTTTTTCTTTCAGGGAAATGTTTTTTTGAAGCTGTTGTTGTCCTG
>NW_011340380.1:10055-18960 GCF_000735185.1 Notothenia coriiceps | reverse complement strand
ATTAAATAAGATCTAACTGTTGATCGATAAGCCATTTCATGCAAAAAAGACACCTGAACGCATCATTTGCAGTTAATTAAACGACTGAAATCAACCCGTATGGCTGTGTGTGTTTAATTGTGTTGATGTGTGTTTCTGCAGTCTAGTCCTCACTGAGAAAGAAATCAAATTGAAGTCAGAGTGCTTGTTTCTTTAAGCACATGTGTCAAACTCAAGGCCCGGGGGCCAAATCAGGCCCGTGGTGGATATAATTTCGGCCCGCAGGATAATTTCTAATTACTAGATCTGGCCCGCCGGTATATTGCACGCACACCTTCACTCCATCCTGAGGGTCTCCTCAGCTCAGAGCCTGAGCCCAAACATTGATGAACTTGCACCCAAGATCGGACGCCAAGTATCTGAACTAGCATCACAGAGCAGCACACTGAGTTTAATGGATGTTTCCTTCTGCACTTTTTCTCTCACGGGAACAGGGCATGTTTGTTTTTCTCTTTGAGGGAATAGTTTTCTTGAAGCTGTTGTTGGCCTGTGGGAAAATGTAATCATAAGAAATGACTCTGGAAAAGCTGCAGATAGAGCCATAAGAAATGAATGCAACTGATTATTTAATGTTTAATGTTGTTTTTATAGGCAATCATTTAAGCTTTGTTAGTTCCAGGTTTAATATGTGCAATATGTGTAAGTTCATTTCAATACGTTTTGCAATACACATTGAACCAGTCCGGCCCTCGACTAGTACCCATTTTTTTATTTTGGCCCACTGTGTGTTTGAGTTTGACACCCCTGGCCTAAAGGCTTATGGTTTTCAGTTTAAAAATAAGTATGGGTATTGCTGTTTTATAGGTATTGGATGAGTCTTGTTTTATGAAAATCTCTTGAATTTGTATGACTGTGTTAGAGGTTGAGAAGAAAATAATCTTATTTTAAATAAATGTTACATCATATATTCTGACCAGAAGGTTCTGTTGAGTATGCAATAGTTACTTCAGTTGCTTTACTTTGTGCACCTCAGCACCCTCACACGTCCATGCAACCTTCACCCTGCATTTACACTACTGATACCACTGTCGTCCACACCTCATGCTTTACTCACTTTGCACTTCAGAATCAGAATCAGAAACGGGTTTATTGCCAGGTAGGTTCACACATACGAGGAAATTGACTTGATGTTGTGGTGCATACATAAAATATAAAACAAAAAATGATAGGTGTTGAGTAGAGTTATAGAATATAAAATATGAAATAAGAATATGTGCAGTAAGCAGTATTTGAACATTGTGTGCATTAATGTAATGCATATAGAGTCTACGTTGTGTCAGTGGGGTGGCCGGGCCTTGTTTAAGAGGCCGGTAGCGGAGGGAAAGAAACTATTCAGGTGGCGAGAGGTTTTGGTCCTGATGGGGAGGGGGGTGAACAGTTTGTGTCCAGGGTGGGAGGGGTCGGCCACTATCTTCCCTGACCTCCTCAGGGGTCTGGGGGCGTGCAGGTCGTGGAGGGGTGGCAGATTGCAGCCGATCACCCTCTCTGCAGAGCGGGTGACACGCTGCAGCCTGCCCTTATCCTTGGCTGATGGTGATGGAGGAGGTGAGGATGGACTCGATGATGGAGGTGTAGAAGTTCACCATCATTGTCTTTGGCAGGTTTGGTTAATTTGAATTACTTGCTTAAATAAACATATTTTATTAACAGTTGATATGGTGTGTCTCCTCTTTGTTGTGGCCTTTTGAGCCAGGTCATAACATCACTAGCCAAACCGTAAAGCCAAAACGACCTACCCTAACTCGATACATCTTAAGATTAAGACCATAAGATATATGGTAAAAACAAATATCTGATTATCATGTGCATGCAAACTGGTAGCCTAGTGGGCTAATAGGGATAATAAATGGCAACTTGTGGGATACTTACATTGGAAATTAATTTAACAAAATGCATACGATACATAAAACATTTGAAAACATATTCCTACATTTTCATATCTTCATTCAGTAAATCAGTCATTTACTTGACTATAAACCTGAATCTTATTATTTTGGAAATCCTACTACCCTACTTCCGGTCTGGTGCTGTCTCACTGCTTGCAGTTTGACCCAGATTTTCAGTCCGGGAAATCGAACACGGTGTGACGTCACGCCGCGTCACAGGGGCGGGGTCCCACGACCCGTGTTTAAGGACACCGGGGAGAATGGAGCTGTGAACCCGCTGACCTCAGTCTTTTCCCGGGCTGCTTCAGAGCAGAACCCCGCTGGAAACCCTTCACCTCTTTACCGATATCATACGGAGCAGAACGGCCGGGCAGGAGGCCTCAAAAGCGGGTTAACCACAGCTCAACAGCCCCCACTTTAAAGTGTTTAAATCCTATGGTTTATAAATTGAAGATTATCTTGTAGTGAGAAGGGACAGGAACGTGAATGGAGGTGGTGTCTGCATGTACATACATAAAGACACCAATTTCAAAAACCGTACTGACCTGCATCATGAAAATATTGAATCTGTGTGGGTTGAAATTATTTTTGACAATGCTAAATCTGTAATAGTCGGGACAATCTATAGACCACCGGAACAGAGTGACTTTTATGATACATTAGATGGGTGTTTGGCTGAGGTGGGGGATGTAGAGACAATTATTATTGGAGACTGGAACACGGATATGCAACGTAAAGACACGTCCGTCTTCAAGTCCTTCAGTAGGATTTGTGATATGCACGGCTTCAGCCAGCTAATCACCCAACCCACCCGGGTATGTGAAACAACACAGACTACCATTGATCTCATTCTGACCTCTGACAAGTCCAAGATCTCCAGTAAAGGGGTTATAGCATGCGGTTTAAGTGATCATTATATGATATTCTGTACCCGCAAAAGGCTAAAACAAAAGGCCGGCTGTCACAAAACAGTCATATCTAGAGACCTCAAAAACTACTCTAGCGAGGCCTTTAACCTAGAACTGGAGAGCAGTGAACTCCCAGTGAACTCCTGGCCCACGTGACTGAACTAAAAATTGAAAGAAACAGACTAAGAAATGACGTAAGCTCCATGATCAAAACTGCCAAAAAGAATGTCATCATTGTCAAAACTGAGGAAAACAAAAATAAACCCAGTGAACTTTGGAAATTACTCAATAACCAGCTTGGCTGCAGTAAAAAACTCAAAACGAGATTTTCGAACATAAACATAAAGACAGATAACAGGCTCATCACAGACAAACTGGACGTGGCCAAGTACTTGAACATTTTTTTCACAAACATAGCCACAACTCTTGTAAATAAATTACCCTCCCACTCAGGGCTTTTTGGAGTAGATCACATCATGACCTACTATAAAAACCTAGGGGTACGCAAAGATGATTTCAGTCTAGCAAGGGTAACATCAGCAGAGGTACTCATTAAACTGAGCGCCCTCCAACCTAACAAGGCCACTGGCCACGACAATATCCCCTCCAAATTCCTCAGAGACACAGCAACCGCCATCTCACCAGTCATAGCTCACATAATTAACCTCTCCATAAAACAGGGAAAAGTACCCAAAGACTTCAAAATTGCAAGAGTAACCCCCCTGCACAAAAAGGGCAGCAAATTGGACCCAGGCAACTACCGCCCTGTTTCTATACTTACCTCCATCTCGAAAGTCATGGAAAAAATAGTATATGAACAGGTCGAAAAGTACCTCGCGGACAAGAAACTAATCTATGAATTTCAATCTGGCTTTAGAACATCCCACTCCACTGACACATGCCTTCTTTATTTGAACGACCACATCAAACAAGAGGTGGACGAGGGCAAATACTGCGGCATGGTGATGCTGGACCTGCAAAAGGCTTTCGACACTGCCAATCACCCCATTCTGATTGACAAGCTAAAAGCAATTGGTTTTGATAAACTATCGGTGAGCTGGATGCAATCCTACCTGGAGGGGAGAGAACAGATGGTGGAGGTAAACGGTACTCTGTCCCCCCCCCTCCCAGTGAGCTGTGGTGTTCCACAAGGAAGCATATTAGGTCCGTTACTGTTCCTAATTTATGCAAATGACATGTCATCAGCATGTGACTGCAACTTGTTCCTGTTCGCGGACGACTCAGCCCTGCTGGTCTCTGACAGGAGCAGATTGCAGGTTGAAAAAACCCTCAGCTCCGAGCTCGGCAGAATCTGCACCTGGCTCGCCGATAATAAATTATCATTACACCTGGGTAAAACAGAGTCCATTCTCTTCGGTTCGAAACATAATCTCAGCAAATCTGACGACTTCTCAGTTGCAGTGGGTGACATTATTGTCACAAGTAAGAAGGAAATTACATACCTAGGATCTATTCTTGAGGCAAACCTCTCCTGTGACAAAATGGCATCCAATGTAATAAAAAAAGTCAATCAAAGAACTAGATTCCTATACCGGATCTCCTCTCTGGTAAACAAAAACACCCTGAAAACTCTGGCAGGAGCACTCATTCAAGGGTACTATGACTATGCTTGCACGTCATGGTACCATAGCACCTCCAAGGCGCTAAAAATAAAACTTCAAACATCACAAAATAAACTGGTCAGACTACTGCTTGACCTTTCATCTAGAACCCACCTCACCTCTGCCCACTTTGACAACCTAGGATGGCTTAGAGTAGACGACAGAGTACAGCTACTTGCAATGGGCCTGGTCTACAAGATACACTACACCTCTATGGTACCCATGTACATGTCAAAATTCTTCCCAAAGGTCAAGGAATACCATGATCATAACACCAGAGGGAGCTCCACAAATCATGTAAAACCCAGATTTGGCACAAAAAAGGGGGAATACACGTTTCGCAATTATGCCACATCAAGGTGGAACGCTCTTCCCACTACTGTAAAGGAAAGTAAAACTATACTTACCTTCAAAACCTCTCTTAAACAGCACCTTCGGGGGAGAGCATTGCAAAACTGGCTCGGGTAACGGTACAAATCTCAACCTGTCGTACAATGGACAGCTTCCCCCCCCATCTATGTATATACTCGCATTTTAGACTCTGTTACTAACTGTATATCTGTAGACTTGGTATGTCTTAAATGTCCGGTTAGGATGTATTAGAACGAAATCTAAAATGAAAATTGTTAATAAGCCATCTGTATGTAAAAAAACACCTGTATGTAAATTGTAAATAAGCCATCTGTATGTCAAATATGTCTTATATGTCTTAAATGATATGATGAATTGGAAATGGCGGACCCTGATGTAAACAAGACGAAAGTCTTTCTCTGGTCTGCATCCCCTTAACAATTGTATGTTTTGAGCTGTACTGTACTGTACCCAATATACAAGCTGTTAATAAACTTTTCAATCAATCAATCAATCAATCAATCAATCAATCAATCAATCATATCCAAAAAAAGTAACAAAAGGAAATAAAAATGAAATAAACAATAATAATGTTGTAAAAATATGTTTTTTTAGATGTAAACATATCATCCACCACCCGTTAGCAGTGGTGCCACTCGATTGTACATAATTTGAGACACTCTCAATTAATATAATACATTAACCAGTGCTTTTATCTGAACCCATCATGAACACAAGAAGAGGACGGCAGGACTGCAAATTCCCCCCGTATCAGTGAATGCAAGAGAGACAAGTCATTCCAGACCAATCAGAGAGTTGCATGAGAAATACGCGTGTGCTTGTGTCCTTCAAGCTCGGCCTCTCCCTCTCTGTGTTTGTGTGTTGTGGTGTATGTGTGTTGTGTGTGTGTGTGTGTGGTAGTGTGTGTGTGTATGTGTGTGTGAGCTGTGTGTGTGTGTGTGTGTAAGTGTGTGTGTGTGTGATTTGTGTGTTGTGATTGTGTGTGTGTGTGTGTGTGTGTGTGTGTGTGTGTGTGTGTGTGTGGTATGAGTGTGTGTGCTGTTGTGTGTGTGTGTGTGTGTTGTGTGTGTGTAATGTGTGTGAGAGAGAGAGAGACAGAGAGATGAGAGAGAACCAGAAAAAGAGTGTGAGACAAACAGAGAGAGTGTGAGAGAGATACGAGAAGAGTTTTGTGGATCAGAGTAGTGTCAAATTACCACATGTATAATGTGAGAAATAGAGAGAGAGAAAGAGAGAGAGTAGAGATGAGATATAGAGGAGAGAGAGTGAATCCACATGTTATCAAATCCGTTTGCAGCCCTGTTTTTTAGAGATTTGGGTATGGAGGAAAAGAGAGGAGGTTGACTATTTTCCACACTGGTGAGTTCCCTGGAACACCGGGGACACATATTCAATGTATAAAGCAGACGTAAAAAAGTGCATTTTGCATGAAAGGTACCCTCAGCAGTCTGTGAGATAAGTCAAAACATGCAGTTGAGATTCTACCATTTAGCTTACGAGTTCCATGTTCAAGCGATCAATGCTATTCCTTCCGCAATGTAGCATCACATTGTATATGAGCTTAGAGCCATAGATTGGAAGTTAATCAGATCATTTCCCTATGACGCATTAGCAACAAATTAGTTGGCTTAATGCATGACAAAACGCCCACTTTCATAATGGCCAGGTTTCTGAGGCGCTAATGAAAGCAATAAATATGTGGTGCAAACATAATAGAATGATATACACACACACTATACGCGAACACAGTTTACGAAATATGCGACATGTAAGTCATCACAGATCAGGTGTATACGCTGTTAGCTTACACGACCTCCACGCAGATTCACAATTGCTCACACAAGTAATAACATATTGGATACGTGCTGAACTTGTCCTGGATTGAGCAATGTTTTCCATGATCATTACCCCTAGGTGGAGTTGCAAGAACATGGTTAAAATGGCTGAAAAACGGCACATTTTTCAAAATGGCCTTGACCTTGCTGTGCGGGCAGAACTTATGGACATGGTAATTTGGAAATATGAGTGCAATCATAATAGCAACGTAGTATACAGCGTCGTGAATATCGGAAAACTACTATGCGAGAAATTTGTTACCGAGGCACAGTCTACAGCAATTTTGTACATCGTCAGAGATCAGATGTATCGCTGTTAGCTTACGACCTCCACGAAGTACATTTTTCAGAACATCGTGCTGCTAATTAAGTATCATATGTGGATAGGGTCTGAACTTTGTCTGCATTGGAATTTTATCCGATCATTCCCTTAGGAGGAGTTCACAAGCATGTGATAACATGCATGCATTGGACACAAAACGGCCACATTTTTACAAAATGCCGACTAGTGTCTGGAGGTGCGGGTTCTAATGGAAGTGCAAATTGAATTATGTGATACCAGTCATAATATGTAATGTGATCATAGCGTTTCCTGAATATCTTTAACAACCCATATTTGAGATAATATGGAGTAGTTTGGAAGTGCATAGCATAGCATTTTAAATCGGTCAACACACTGTATTCGCTGTTAGCTTACGACCTCCACACGATTGGAGCTATCAAAAATGTTCTTTCGCAATTTGCCATCATTATTAGATAGTGGCTGAACTTGCCAGGATGAATTTTTTCGATCATTCCCTAGGAGCAGTTTGCCAGTATGTGCTTAAAATGGCTGGAAAAATTTTACATATTTCAAAATGGCCGACTTTTTGGGGCGGGGCTAATAAAAATCTATTTACAAATATGTCCCGCAATTTTATGTAGGGAATGTCTGTGCCAAGATCGTGAATCTAAGAAACTATATGTGACTCCACACAATAGGGGCGCCTAGTGAGCAGCTTTTTGAAAAATTACGTTTTTGTTTTTTTTACATTCTCGAAAAAGTCGTGGCTCTGACGTGTGGTTGTCCCAAGTTTTGCGGTCCGAAGCTCATTTTATGCTATCGCCCCAATAAAAAGAAAACTGTATAGGGCCACGCCCACATTCTGAATATTTTTGACGACACTTTACACCTGAGTTTGTAGTCACCTTGAGAGTATGTCTAAAAAAAATTAAATAATTTAATTAGTCCATCAGCTCTTGGAGTTATAAATGGTGTGTTTTGGCGCCAAAATGACAAAAATGCCCTTGGGTGTGCTATTCCCCAAGACAGTTGAACCATATCACCCAAAATATGTGTTCGTTTGATACATGTGTTGATGAGTATGTAGCCTTTCTTTTCTAAACCCCGCCTTTTTTGCGAGTACGTTTTGATGACGGCGGGCAATATTTATCGTCTAACCACTGCTTCATTTTCTACGGTAATGTGTGCTGACCCTCCACCGATGCTGGATATGAAGTTTGGTGTTGAAAAACTGAAAATTGAAATTTAAGTGAATATTTAACTGTTTTGAACATTATGCTAATTTAGAAGAAAAAAAAGTAGGCGGAGCTTAGGGTTCCAAGAGGATTATTTGTATAGCAGGTCCACCCGGATATGTGTGCAACATTTTCAGTTCATGCGGAGTTACGGGTGCCTGCGACGTATGTAAAATGTATCCGGAAATGGGATTTCATAGTGGCGTAGCCAACGCAGGTTGATAATTTGAACCCTTTGACTCCAGAATGTTGCAATTTTACGGGTCCGGGCGTCCGTGCAAGAATTTATACAACTTTGTCAGGCATCCTCTAGAAAGGCCTCAAAAACAGGAAAAGATGGCGACTAAAAATACATAATATAATAATGACCACCACATAACAATAGTGCCTCGCACTTCGTGCTTGTAGACGCCGTTGGGTCCTAGCGCTCCGGTGCTCGGGCCCTAATTAAAACTGCGGTTCGCCACTTGTGCGCGCAGTGATGAGCGGGCTCCTCGCGTCCGGTGCGCCTGTCGCGGAGGGCGCCGGTCGTCCCGGTGTCAAGCAGACGCGGCGTAGTCCTCGGAAATGAGCCGTTTGTCATTTCCTCTAATTTTCGGCGTCCGCATGACTCCAGGTCCTCCAGCAGCAACCCGGAAACGGATGTCGCGCGCGCTGGTCTGGAAGGAAAACTTAATTTCTCTGTAAAGGCTCGTCGAGGGATCGTTACCGAGGAGGCTGTCTGG
>NW_011340380.1:0-10010 GCF_000735185.1 Notothenia coriiceps | reverse complement strand
TGGTCCTTGTGTGAGTCTCAGTGTGTGTGTGTGTGTGTGTGTGTGTGTGTGTGTCTCACAACATGCACACACCCAGAAGTTCCAACAGACGCTTATATGAGACATATTTTTTATTGGGTGTTTTCAGATACAATTCCACTCACATAGAAGCATTTACTTCACATAAATACAAGGTCACAAATATAATCTCACCTCCACCACATCTGTTATTTAGCAGGTTTTTGTAACAACTCTTAACACACAAAAGGGAATCGATCGCCACCTCCATCCATATTTTTGGGACTACATGACAGATTTTAAAAAAGCAAATAACTGAACAGATACATAAGAAAATGAAACCATGTTTAAGGTCGATTCACACTCAGCATGTTGTGGAGGGGTTTATTTAAAATGTGGAGGGTTCACCGCTATGGTTTTATTTGTTCGGCCATTTGTTGGTTCACGGACACTGAGAACGTGGCTCTTAGGGCTGCACAGTCGTTGCATTAATAACTGTTGCAGCCTTCAAATCATATATCCAAAGGGCAAATATGTGAAAATATCTGAGTGAATTCCCTGCATACACAATATATTCGACAGACCTAATACAATCTTTGTGTGGTACAGATCGTCTTTAAGAGAAATCACACCATGATCCTTTTAATTGTTCAATCATGTTTCAGAAATGGTCATTCCCTCTTATACCGCATGAACAATAGTCGATGCTAATGAGATCATAAATCATCATATTGCAATATACGTCAAAATAATAGCTACAATTACTTTTTCCAAATTATGCTCCGTTTGTTTGCCAGCTAACTGAAGCATGTTGCATTATGGGATTGGGATTGTTATGCAAACCGACTTTGGAAACAAACCCAAAACACAAGGGATTGTGGGTAAATCTAAGAGCAAAACCGCAGTCTGGACTGATGCACAGACTAATATATACAATTATTGTTTGGTACGGATCCTTATCCATCATTTTAATTTGTCAATCATAATGTTTAAAAAATGGTCTGTCCCTCTAATACCGCAGGAAGAATGGCCGAAGCTGATGAAGGTCCAAAAAAAGGACACGGTGGATCATATTGCAATTCAATATATGTTTCTTGCTTGTGTTTCTTGTGGCTTTGTTACTTTGCCAGCTATTCGCAGCACGTTACTGTATATTATGGGAACGGAGAGTTTTATCCAAACCGACTTCGGAAACAAACCCAAAACACAAGGGATTGTGGGTACATCTGATATAAACCACAGTCTGGATTGAAGCTCATATTGAGGCGGACTATGGTCGTACACCAATAATAAGGTCAGCCCTGCAGTCAGTATGTCAATGTGTTCTTGGGAGAGGTACTTAACGCGCGTGATGTTCGTCTCCATGAGCAGATGGCCTCTTCTAAAGCAGCCTCTGTGTGTGTATGAATGTGTGTCAATGGGTGAATGCTGACTTCTATATGTAAAAGCGCCTTAAGGGGTCACAGGGACTGGAAAAGCTCTATATAAATGCAGTCCCTTTACCATTAAGCTCTTTGTTCTTGTGCTCTCGCCTGGTGGGGACCCAGCACTGTAACAGGAGCTAGTGTCTGGTCTGTGTTGACTCTAAAACGACGTCTCCAACTTGGCAGGTTACCGACACTTTGTCCAACAACTGAGCTACTTGTGAGTCCGCTTTGGTTTACAAGCTCCGGTTCACTTGAGACTTCAAACTAAACAGAAGCATTCCTTCAAGGAAAGACTCACTTTAATAGAGCAACTCACTGAACATGGCTTTATGTCCGCTTTTATATGCATGCCACCACCACAACTACCAAGGAGGGCTGGAGGAAAAGATACAACGTAATTTGGTCTTTCTAAAAAGTAGCTGTATATTGATTTTGATTCTTTTTGGCTGAAGCAAAGTGGTTTTAGAGAGGAAGAGGAGGAGGAGGAGGAGGGGGGGTTAGTGTGAAGGAAGGTTGTAGGGGGGAGGTAGAGGGTCTGAGGGTTAGAAATGGGGAGTGGAGAGGGGAGACATAGTTGTGGTAGTGGCTGGCAAACAGCATCAGTAGGAGGCAGGTGTTAAACTCGCATCTTGTTTAAGACATTACTAGAAATGTGGTAACCTTTTTAAACTAAGCCAAGCACAAGAACAACACCAATGAGCAATACAAAACTACCATGACTCGACACATCAGATAGCTATTGGGGTCTGTTAACGTTTCGGACTAAAAGGCTAGTGTTTGATTGGTTAACTGAAATCTAGATGTTTGGTAGTGTGAAGCATTGACATGTTATCATAATTGGAGACAGCGTTGGAGGCGGGAACATTTCCTTAGAAAGCTGCTCATGGCACACAAATTCAGAAAAGATTGACTCATCTTCCCTTGAATTCCACATCACTGCACCGCTCGTTTCCCACTGACTTTCACCCCCCACTCAAATGCATTAGAGTATACATTTGCAGTACGAGCATATGCTGTACATTAATTATAATGATTAGTCTTGATCTTATGAATACTAATTGGGGATTTGAAACCAACATTTCACATTTTTTTCCCACTGCAATGTGTCTTACTTTTTTAAAACACGGAAAATGTAGAAAACGTATTCAGCCCAATAACTATTAAACGTCATACTTTGAGCACATTATCCAACATTAGCCAATCAGAAGTATCTACCACTGATATGGTGCGGGATTTTTGCAGATGACAGCACATGAAAAAACACTTCCTTGAGTTAACGGTACTTTTTTCGTTTTGAATATGAATCCATTTGAAAGCAGCTACTTCTCCGCTACTTAAAAGATGTGAGGGAGGGGTCACTCCTTAACTGTCAATGCCGGAATATAACGAAAAAGTACTGGAGAAGTATTTTCCAGGTGGAGGGAATGAAGATTAAATATTATCAAGAAATCTGTCAGTAGCTCCGACGCAAAGAGGTGTCCCTACAGTACATCTGCACAAAGGCCGGGGAGAATGGGCAGGATTTCATCAAAAGGGGTCGAGTGGAAAAGAGACTGAATTGGGCGATGAGATCACCATGGCAACTGGGACCTCCGCGGTGTGGAGCATGAGGGCGGTGTGTGGGTGTGGGTGTGGGGGGGGGTAATGCTGAAGTGCTCCAAAGTGGAGGGAATCGCTCTTCAATTTGATGGTTTTGGGAGATTCTCATGGTGGCGGTCCAAGTACTCACAGTAATGAATTCTTCACACACACACACACACACACACACACACACACACACACACACACACACACACACACACACACACACACACAGTTATATAACACGATCGCACGGACTATGAGGTCATCACGCTTACCTCAGTGTCCGCGGGCCAAATAAATAAGAATATTCAGAAATCATGTTCCCTGATGGTGGCGACATAAAAATAAAAATGTAAACAAACACAAAGTAAAAACTAAAGATTGCACGTTTCAGAGAAGGACGATTAATATCTACTCCTATTGGATGGTGTTTCCCCGGAAATCGTTCTTATCAGTAACAGAAAAAAAACCTCACATATTTCCTCATTTAAAATTTGTTCACAAAAACCTTCCATTTACTAAGTCACAACTTCAAACTGCGTGCATCGTATCGGAGTCACAAAGTGGATTACTCTCCTCGTTTTAAAACAAAAAGTGTTTTAACACACTCAAAATCTTAAATTCCAGTTACTGTACATTAATGGTAATGTTGAGATGAAGTCCAGCCAACCACAGGGTAGGAATGATGAGAGGCGTCGCGTCACACACGATCCTGGAACAGAGAGGAAACAGAAATCAGAACAAAATATATATATATATTAAAGGTGCCATGTCATGCTTTTCTGGGTATTACCCGTCCCCTTGTGTGTTATGAAGGTTTTTCTGCATGTAAACGGTCTGAGTCACAAACCCTCAAAGTACACCCTGTAGCGAGTAAAACTCTAACACAGAGAAGACCTGTCTATGCTGCCCCAGAACGCCTCGTTGGACATTTCTCTTTTTCCATTGCCATTGTTTACTTCCTGGGTATAGTGATGTATTTCGGGTATAGTGACGTAACGTAACGGCTCCGCAGATTGGTCAATTTGGACCAATCTACGGAGCCTTTACGTTTGGACCAATCAGCGGACTTCCTCACACACACACACACGGCGGGACGTTGCGAGGCTCGCTGCTGCGAGGAGCGGGATACTGTGAGCCGGCTAACTGGTGTGGGGTCGGCGAGACAGCGAGACACCACGGAACTCAGCGTGAGCACACACACAAACTCCCAGCCAGCCTGCGGGTGTGTGTGTATGTTCGGGCTGGGTTTCGCTGTGTCTCGCTGTCTCGCTGACGGCCACTGGGCTCACAGGGAGGGGGGGCAGGAGCTCCAACAAGCCGTTTAGCACAGAGAGTGAATACACATACTATACAGAGATGCTGTATGAAATCTATTCTAGTAGACCTCAACAATGGAATTATGATCAGTAGAAATGGCCATGTCATGGGACCTTTAAAGGAATACTGCAGCCACCAAAAGGATATTTGGATGTCAATCGCTCACCCCATTTTACCTCATATTCTTTAAGGAACCTTTAAATGTTTGAAATAGCTCAGGGTGAATGGAGAATACAAAATGGGTGAAAAGCCCTGGAGAATAGAAGTGAATTGGAGCAGCGTTTAACAAGAGAACACAATATAAAAACATCCAAACTTGCTCACAGTATAATCAAAATTGTATTTATTCACTACTCTCGAAACCCATTGCGTGTGTGTGTGTGTGTGTGTGTGTGTGTGTGTGTGTGTGTGTGTGTGTGTGTGTGTGTGTGTGTGTGTGTGTGTGTGTGTGTGTGTGTGTGTGAGCATATTGCTTGTATATAAACAATATGCTCACTACTCTCGAAACCCATTGCATGTGTGTGTGTGTGTGTATGTGTGTGTATGTGTGTATGTGTGTGTGTTTGTGTGTATGGGTGTGTGAGTTTGAGCATATTGCTTGTATATAAACAAAATGCTCACTACTCTCGAAACCCATTACTTGACATGACTTTACTATTTAGAGAGGACATATAGTGCTAATTTCTACTTTCTCTGGAGGTAACACAGGGATTTTAGCCTTTGCAGACCATTGACATGCACTAAAACCTTTATTACACACCACAGGAAAGGGGGAACCACAAAAAGCAGAATTGGAGAAGTCTTTCCCGGTCCGCTGCAACTCTCACTACTTTTAAATCCAGGCTGAAGACTTTTCTTTTTGTCGCTGCTTTTAATTGAACTTTTCATCTCTTTAACTGCGCTGTAACTTTTATCCATGTATTTTTTCTTTTAATGTTTATTTTAGTATCTTTGCTTTTTAAATGCCATTTTCTTAATTTCTTTCAATTTTGTAAAGCACTTTGAATTGCCTTGTGTTGAAAGGTGATATATATGAGTTTAGTCTCAGAGGTGCCAGTAGTTCCTATTTTGCTCAGATGAGAGGGGGGGGGACAGTGTTGCCTAAGAAGTAGGCAGTCTTGACTGGCCCGAACTGGGTCTTGGATTGTTAGGGGGAACCTCGGGCCCCGGCCTATACGCCCGCGGGACCAATTTGACTACGGCCCGCGAGGAATTATAAACACACGCAAAATAAGAAAAATTAAAGAAATCTAGACCGCCAAAAATTAAACACGAGCCGTTTCCTGGGCCACGGTCAGGGTCCTTGAACACAACACGAGCCTAACGTGTCATCACGTAGTATATGTCTCGTCTGACAGGGGTGCAGTTCTTCTGACGGAGAGCACCAGAGCGTCGTACCCATAAGGAGCCGGACACATGCTGCAGTATTTTCGTGGCTGTGTCTTTAGTTGTAATCCCAGTGGCGATCTGTTCATCTGTCATACTGATCATACAGTCAATAACTTTGTTGTTATTAGCATCTGGTTAGCTAGCTATGCTAACGAATATAAGAAGCTTTTTCTACAACCAGTGAGGTAAAGGCACATCTTTATATGATCATTATAGTTATAAAAAAACAAGAGAATAAAGTAAACAGGTATAAAATACTATATGACAGTAAAATAAAGTTGTTATTAATAAACAAGAATACAGTTTGAAAGGGGAGTGATTTGTAAAATATCCATAAAGAAAAATAAATCTGCTTACAGTTCTGTTTCATATTGATGTTGAGAGATCTATCCATAGATCTCCTAATGTTGCTCTCAAAGTGCACCAGATTGATGCTTTGAACTTCAACATTTAAAAAAGAATCTCGGGGGAGCATGCCCCCGGACCCCACTGGAGGAGGTGAGGACCCTCCCACTTAAATCAGTCCACATGGATAGGAATCTAAATACTTTTGCACACATCTTGTGTCCAATATGCTTTGTGTTTTGGTGGTCATGCCACAACCGTGCATGTGAATGCATGCACGAGTCATGGTAAAATATCTGGATTAAGAGGTTGCTTTTTCTTTGCACGGCATGAAAGAAAGGCGAAATGAATGGGCTGTGATTTTAGTATTTTTAAGCAGAGGTCAATCATTTGTACGGCCCTCGGAGGATGTTGAAAAAATTGAAATGGCCCTTGAGAGGAAAAAGGTTCCCCACCCCTGCTGTAGAGTTTCATTTACACTCAGTATGTTGAACCCAGCACAATGTGGGTTAATGCGTTCATTATAATCCAAAGCCTCATGTTGATTACATTCAGTTTACTAGTGGAGAATAATTATGTTTTTTTGTAAAGTTAGAATAAATGTGCATTTATTGTCAACCTGCATATGTTTCTGAGAATTCTCAGAGCCATAATAAAAACACTGATGAACTGGCTTCTGTTTTTTTAAATTGTATTGACCATTGGCCATCTTTTAGCTTTGGTTATGGAGAGCCTTGTTCAGTGTGTGAGAGCAGGTAAATATCTCAGAAGGACATATTTTAGGGACATCGTAAAAGGTATAGTACTGCATTTAATCTTTACATGTCTACATTGTTGTTGTTGAATTTTACTTAGAAGATATGCAACTTGCACACTTGTATAATGTATGTATAGATCCACAAACCTACAGAAACATGTAGATTTTCTTGAGTTAAGTTGTGCATAAAGAGGGTGTATTCATTTGATTTACCTTCAATGCATTCTTATATATTTTGTTCTTACCAAACAATCTGAAGAAAGTGACTACTCTTGGCTATTTTGCTATATTTATCAGTATTGTTAGTCCGTAAACCAGACACACAGGCTTTAGATGTAGCCCTCATCACAGGTTGTATCTCTCACAGTGTGTCTGAATAACTCACCATGTTACTCCCAGAAGTAGCGCAGGTACCATATAGTTTCATTCTTCAGCTGAGGGCCAAACAGAGGGTTAGCCTGAGCCAAGATGGCTACCAACCAGCTGCATACAAAGAGAGAAAGACATGATTAACACACTGGTCTCCAACACATGAAGGATTTACCAGTTCTTTGGTAAATGCAGCTTTCTTTGATTTTACAGCTCAGGTCTGACTGCTTCACTCTTAAATCAATACACCGAGTGGTGCAGTGTTGATGTATTTATGTAGGCCAACCCAAATTAACATCTCCCTGGTTCCCCGACATCAAATCCCATTCGATTTCGGAATATTGCAGAACATTGGATCTGTGGCATGCATGATACTTACACGTTTTGTTCAGCAGGATCATCTCCACATTTAACACTACTTTACTACTACTTAGATTTTTTGATTAAAAAGCTAATGTTAGGCTATAAAGAATCTACAGCAAGGTCACATGACTTCACGTCACCACCGCTAAGCTAAAGGTGGCTAATGTTGGGCGTGATGATGTTTAGTAGTCTCATTTAGACACTTGTTAGCAACCGTCATTTTAAAATTCACCAGAGGGTATTTACTGATGTATTTTATGTTGTAGAACAAAACGTTAAAATCTCTTCAGCTTGAAATAACCACATCGTTTTATTCTGGTATCTAATCAGAAGTCTAAAACAGATTGAAAAAAATATCAGCTTCGACACAAGGGAACAGGAAGTGCTAAAATGCTGATTTCCCAGTTGTAGGAGTCCTTCCTGCACCACTCTAAATAATACGTCATACTGTATGTTATGATGGTCTTCAAGATGCTTCATGAATGATCGATATTATGTAATATTACTCATGAGTAAGTAATGTCTTCTTTATCACTCTGCTTCTGATCAAACTATTCCAACTCATCCATGCATCATTTCCAAATGTAACCAAAGACCTTTGTTGACTTAAAGGTGGGGTCGGTGATTCACTTCAGAAACACTTGTTGTTATATTCCATGGAATGCTCTTAGCATCCCGATAGCAATGAATATATTAAATGCTTTGACAATAAATTCATACAAAAATGTCCCTCATTGGTCATGTGTGCGTTCGTGTGTGTTGGAGGAGGGGCTCTGTAAGGAAGTCTGAACCATAGGTCTGAACGAAGGGGCAGATTTTTTTCGGTTGCGTAGCCTACTTTCAAATTCTAGCGAACTCGAGCTGGTTTCTCCATTCTTACCTACCCTACCTTTAATGTTTGGAAATCTACTTTTGTTTATCCACTCTGATGTTAAAGGACTACACCGCCCTCTAGTGGAAGAGTGATACTCCTGCATGCACCTCCTCCTACTTCCTGCTCCAAACACTATCTTTATCATTCATCAAATCATCTGTATGGCAATAGTTGTAAAAAAAAAAAGGTAATTGGTTTCGAGCTTTTTCTAGACCGTTTTAGGAACTCTTCAATGTAAAACCGCAGAATATCCTGGAGATAGACATCAGTGTTGTGTCACCAGGTTAATAATGTGTCACAATCAAGCAATAATGCCAAATTGTATCCATAAATATATAGCCCATAAATACAACCTTTATCTTGCATTTGCTGTCAAGATCCATCTCGTTCTCATGCAGGTTGTTTCATTAGGAGCAGTAATGCGGCTGTCTTTTTATTTCTGGTAGTAATTTTCTTGGCCGATGGCCTTGAGATGAATATCTTCTTTCAGGTTATTACATTTTCCTTGTAGGATCCACTTGACACAGGCTGTATGCCCCGTTTGAATTCTTGCAAATCATTGGCCATTGCTTTTAATTGCTCGGGTCTCCCAGCAACATGATCTCCAGCAAGAAAACCATTGTGAGAATTCTCAGAGGTCATCATGACATTTTTCATAGTTGTTAAATGTAAATTGCCCTGCTTTTGTTGATCTTCACCTCCCATTAATACCATGCATAGTTACATGATTACAAATGTCAAACTTCAAGAGCGGAATACTTTTAGAAATCGACTGAAGCAGAGTGTGACTACTCTACGCTGACAGCTATATTAATAAAAAGAGCCGGGGGAAAAGCTGCCATTAGTCACTCCCTGGCCATTCATAGAGGTTAAGTTAGAGGAAACACTTATAATGTGAAATGTATTAAAGAAGACATATCATTATCAGGTTCATATCAGTATGTAGTGTCTCTACTTTAAAGAGTCCTCTCCTGCTGATGTTCAGGTGTATATCAGTATGTAGTGTCTCTACTTTAAAGAGTCCTCTCCTGCTGATGTTCAGGTGTATATCAGTATGTAGTGTCTCTACTTTAAAGAGTCCTCTCCTGGTGATGTTCAGGTGTATATCAGTATGTAGTGTTTCTACTTTAAAGAGTCCTCTCTTGCTGATGTTCAGGTGTATATCAGTATGTAGTGTCTCTACTTTAAAGAGTCCTCTCCTGCTGATGTTCAGGTGTATATCAGTATGTAGTGTCTCTACTTTAAAGAGTCCTCTCCTGCTGATGTTCAGGTGTATATCAGTATGTAGTGTCTCTACTTTAAAGAGTCCTCTCCTGCTGATGTTCAGGTGTATATCAGTATGTGTCTCTACTTTAAAGAGTCCTCTCCTGCTGATGTTCAGGTGTACATCAGTATGTATTGTCTCTACTTTAAAGAGTCCTCTACTGCTGATGTACAGGTGTATATCAGTATGTAGTGTCTCTACTTTAAAGAGTCCTCTCCTGCTGATGTTCAGGTGTATATCAGTATGTAGTGTCTCTACTTTAAAGAGTCCTCTCCTGCTGATGTTCAGGTGTATATCAGTATGTAGTGTCTCTACTTTAAA
>NW_011340379.1:0-1455 GCF_000735185.1 Notothenia coriiceps | reverse complement strand
AGTGTGTGTGTGTGTGTGTGTGTGTGTGTGTGTGTGTGTGTGTGTGTGTGTGTGTGTGTGTGTGTGTGTGTGTGTGTGTGTGTGTGTGTGTGTGTGTGTGTGTATATATGTCAGGTGGAGAGTGATGGAGATGGGAGACGTTTATTTCAATCTGGACTCGCACTACGTTAAATTGGTCGAAGAGAGAAGTGTGGAAATCGAAGGGGAAACAGCAGCAAGGTCACAAGAGCTTATCGTAAACACGACACACTACTGTATACAGTAACACACACACACACACAGTATACAGTAACACACACACACACACACACACACACACACAGTATACAGTAACACACACACACACACACACACACACACACACACACACACACACACACACACACACACACAGTATACACACACACACACACACACACACACACACACACACACACTGCTGTAATTAAACAGCTGTACTATAGCAATTAAAACAAACACATTTAACAAACTGTGTAAATTACATTAAAAATGTGCCTTATTTCAAAAGAACAACATAATTAATAGTTAATTCAATAAATAAATACTTTATTTCATGTCATATTAAAACAGTATCAGTACAACTCTGCTCAGTTTATTCCGCTTAAATTCTGATACTGTGGACATATTTTTATTTTTATTATTTAAATGTTTTCGTTGATATCATTATTCTTTTTTAATTAAAACAATTGTTTAAATATTTGTTATATTAGTTCTGAACCGTATTTGCCCCGTTTTTCATTTGAATTCCTCTTACTGTGTTGCATTGGAGGCTGTGGCTCAGTGGGTTAGTGCGTTGGTGTTCAGAACAGGTGGTCACAGGTCCAAACCCCACTGCAGTCAGCATGTCGTTGTGTCCCTGAGACACTTCACCCTAAATTGCTCCTGTGGGGATTGTGCACAGTATTGAGTATGTAAGTCTGTTTGGATAAAAGCGTCTAACAAGTGACATGTCATGTATGCACTATTAAAGGTTCAACTGTTGTGATTGGTCAACCAGTTTAGAGATGTCCCGCCCCTTAGCCAATCACGTACAATGTGTTGGAGCGCTAGCCAATAGGAGTACGAGTTTTCCTTAGTGATGTCACTATGTGCTGGAAGTAAACAAAGGAGTACAATGTCAGAGTTTCTGCCAGTCTACATATTAGGTTTTGTTTGGGATCCATTTGAACCTTTCTGAAGCCGATGCAGGAGCACCTACTATAGGCGCGTTCACACCAAGTACTTTTCCCACAAAGGTTCCTGAGAACTACGATTTAGTTGCGTTCACACCAAAAAGTCCCAGGAACTAAATTAGTTCTACAGAACCTTTTTTACCCTTTGCTAGAGAGCAGGGATTTTCGTAAGAAAAAAGGGTTCCTGCGTCTGATTAGCTGGGCGGAATGCAAACCACGTCCCGTCAAACTCCCAAAAACTTTTGTGAAGCCGCCATTTTAT
>NW_011340378.1:0-24259 GCF_000735185.1 Notothenia coriiceps | reverse complement strand
CTGCAGCCATCACGTCTCAGCCGGGCACTCCGGAGGTGACGGCGGTGGCCAAAGAGCACGTGGTCATCGAGTGGCTGAAGCCCGAGACGGACGGAGGCAGCGAGATCAAGACGTACCTGGTGGACAAGCGAGAGAAGAGCAGCACCAGGTGGACCCGGGTCAACAAGAACTACACGATCTACGACACCCGTCTGAAGATCGCCGGGCTGCTGGAGGGCAGCGAGTACCAGTTCAGGGTGACGGCCGTCAACGCTGCTGGAGACAGCACGCCGAGCGACGCCTCGCCCTACATCCTCTGCAAAGACCCCACATGTAAGAGAGAATAGAATCTGTTCATGTCATTATACATGTACAATGCTTCTGCCGTCAAAACAAAAACATCACAACATACAACAACAAATCCACGCATCCATTTATTCCTAGTATTTTATGTTTTGTCTTTATGTGTTTTGAGGCTGCTGCAATGCAAACATGTCCCAAACGAGGATCAATAAAGTGCTTATCTAATCTTATCTTGTGAAAAGCTTTATTGATGGCTCTGCTTCCCCACAGACACCCCGGCTACTCCCTCCATGCCTCGCATCACGGACACCACGAAGCACAGCATCAGCATGAAGTGGACGCGCCCGATGTACGACGGCGGCAGCGACGTCTGCGGCTACGTGGTGGAGATCCTGGAGGAAGGGACGGAGCAGTGGTACCGCGCCACCGCCAAGGCCCTGAAGACCAATGAGTACGTGGCCGCCGGACTCGCCTCCAACAAGAGGTACCGCTTCAGAGTCGCCGCCATCAACAGCAAGGGAACCGGAGAGTTCAGCGAGCCCAGCGCCGAGGTGGAGCCGCTGGAGAGGATCGGTGAGTCAGGGAGGAAAACAATTACACACAAATAAAGATTCTTCTTCATCCGTCTTCAAATGACACACAAAGACTTCAAACAGAAGTAGACACCTTCCTTTTTGCACATTGCACTTCTCTGAGCAGATGAACTAGCTAAGAGATAATTCGTGGCTCTCATCATTTTGTTAAGAGTTGTTATTAAACATCGTATGGTTAACCTTGCCCTTTCTCTGGAAGTGTAAGGTTGATAGAGCCGGAGACTCTTAGCAATGTAACAGCACAAACAGTAAGACAAGTGGAAGTGCCCAAGAGCACTAGGATAGTATTATTATTAATGACTTCCTCAATCTTCTGCAGAGATCCCAGACCTGGAGCTGTCGGACGACCTGAAGAAGACGGTGTGTCTGCGTGCCGGTGGGACGCTGCGCCTGGTGGTGTTCGTCAGCGGCCGCCCCGCCCCGGTGATTTCCTGGAGGAAGACGGGGGTTGAGCTGCAGAGCCGTGGACACATCGAGAACACGGAAAGCTACACCGCCCTGACGGTGGAGAAGGTCAGCCGCTACGACTCCGGGAAATACATCGTGGAGGCGGAGAACCCGTCGGGAAAGAAGAGCGTCGTGGTGCTCGTCAAAGTCTACGGTACGACACAGAGAGGCGTCACACAGGGAGACGTGGAGAACACAGAGATACCAGCTTCATGTTATTCTGGGTTTAATTTACTTTAGAAACGGGCAAATGAAAAGACATCTAGCCGTGAGATGACTTATTGTATTTCTGTAGTCCACAGAATCTTTTTAAAAAGGAATATTGAGATCCTGGAAGAGTCACACCTTAAATAAACAATGCATGTAATACAAAGTCAACCTAACATCTCCTCCCCCCTCCTGCAGACACGCCCGGCCCCCCCACCTCTGTGAACGTGAAGGACTACACCAAGGAGTCAGTGGTGATCACCTGGGACGTTCCCAGCATGGACGGCGGCGCCCACGTCAGCAACTACATCGTGGAGAAGCGCGAGGCCAGCATGAAGTCTTACAAGACGGTGACCACGGAGTGCAGGAAAACGCTGCTCCGCATCACCGGGGTGGAGGAGGGCGTGCACTACTTCTTCAGAGTGCTGCCGGAGAACATCTACGGCGTGGGCGAGGCCTGCGAGACCCTGGAGGCGGTGCTGGTGTGCGAGGTGCCGTCGGTGCCGCTCGACCTGCAGCTGGTGGACGTCAACAAGTCGTCGGCCACGCTGCGCTGGGAGCGGCCGCTGCGCGACGGAGGAAGCCGCATCAACGGCTTCTCCATCGAGGCGTGCAAGGTGGGGTCGGAGAGGTGGACCGCGGTGGCCTCCGTGAAGGCGTCGGCGTCTCAGCACACCGTCACCGCGCTCACCGAGAACGACCAGTACCTGTTCAGGGTCAGAGCCACTAACAGCAGGGGGGCCAGCGAGCCCATGGACACCGTCACCCCCGTCACCATCCAGGACATCAAGGGTGAGACACACATCTCATTACAGAACTGGGACGTGGCTATAACCTGGAAAAAGCTTAAATAGTATTCAAAGTGATTTCATGAATTGGTTAAAATGGCTTGAATCAAATTATTAATAAATTGGAGCTAGGGTTTCTAAGGTTATTATATTTTTGTAAAATAGCTAAATAATGAGTATTATCTATTGCTTCTGTCTTTAACGTTACGCAGGTTTCGATAGAACAAAAAACGTGTACATTTTATTTTGATTAGCATTTTAAAAAGTTTTAAATAGAGTGTAATCTAGACTGTAGGAATACTGACACACATCAGCAAGAACCTGATCCTTTTACAAACTTTCCTTTTTTTAATACTGTTTTACATTTTTAAAGAAAACTGAAACACATTTTTCCTTTTTTGACATTTTTTGACACCCAAATGTATCCAACATGTTCAGTTTTTAGAAATGGATAATTAGTAGTTGGGACTGCAAGACCAACAAATACAATATTTGGATGATATGGATATTTATATTCTAGTTATATATTTACAACCACAAAAAAAGTCCAACTTCTGGCCATTTGCCCGTCTTTGTTGCACCACCATCCCTAAAAGATAGACAAGCATCCCAGAGATAATTCATTATAGCAAGCCCCCCTCTCTCTTTGTGTTTAGTGATGCCAAAGATCGACATGACCAGCATCCCGCAGAAGATCGTGTACGTTCACCGGGGGAAACCCATCGAGCTGAACCTGCCCGTGGTGGCCCAGCCGCTGCCCGTCTGCTCCTGGTCCTTCTCCGGAGAGAAGCTGAAGGACAGCCTCGACCGCATCAAGATCGACGGCAGCCGGCTGACGGTGCGCGACACGACCATCAACGACACCGGGGACTACGCCCTGGAGGTGAAGAACGCCCTGGGCAAAGCCAGAGAGGTCATCAAGGTCATCATCCTCGGTAAGAGACACTGAATATCAAAATATATCTTTAGTGGTAGAGATTGAGATTTACTAAATTCATTAAAATTATTCTTTTTTTATTTTGTGTCTCCAAACATTTACATATTCATTTATAATGTGCTCACAAAAACGGAATTGTATTTATTTGTATTATTAAATGACGTGCGATTCATTAAATATCCCATTCCTCCGGTGTCCCCTCAGATAAGCCCGGCGTCCCGGTGGGCCCGGTCCGGATCGAGGACGTGGACGGGCTGTCGGTGACGACCAGCTGGGATCCTCCGGAGAAAGACGGTGGAGCCAACGTGACGGGCTACGTGGTGGAGCAGCGCGACGCCCACCGGCCCGGCTGGTTCACCGTGTCCGAGTCCGTGACCCGGCCCTGCTACAAGTTCTCCCGCCTCTCCGAGGGAACCGAGTACGTGTTCCGCGTCGCCGCCATGAACCGCTTCGGAGTCGGAAGGTTCCTGCAGTCGGAGGTGGTCGAGAACAAGAGCCCCAAGAGTGAGTCCATCTCATCTCAGTCTTATTGAGGGCTTCCTGTTGGGGTCAAGGGTTCATTATCCACATCCTGCAACACGGGACTGTATCTTTAGAGAAAACAACAAATAAAACACTAGAGAACAACAACAACAACAACAACCAGCTAGCAGTTAAAACCAATTGGAGATGTAATCATGGTTTTGATGCATGCAGGACTTTAATCTTTATCCACCCAACACCAGCAAAGCTTCACAGTTAAGATCAAAGCGTTTGGGACGGTCCCTCCTCCCTGCTGTCCTTTAGTAATGAAGCTCAGCTTGATTTAAATGCAAAACATAAAACATGAAGAGGAACAATGACATCAGTTAAATGAGTCATGTTTAATCTCAGTTTGAATTTGATGTCTCTCTAGAACTCTTTGTTTTAGCAGGTTTCCAAATGACAGTTTTAAACCACGACTTTGAGCTTGAACTAAACCCCTGTTCCCCCCCACAGCGATCCCCGGCGCCCCCAGCCAGCCGGAGGTCCTGGATGTGACCCACGAGGGCATGACGCTCACGTGGTTCGCCCCCGAGGACAACGGCGGCTCCACCATCGCCGGATACATCATCGAGCGTAAGGAGGCGCAGTCGGAGCGCTGGATGAAGATCAGCAAGAACCCGGTCACCATGACCCGGTTCCGCTCCTCCGGGCTCACCGAGGGCCAGGAGTACGAGCACCGCGTCACCGCCATCAACTCCCGGGGCGAGGGGAAGCCCAGCGAGGCCTCCGAGATCACCGTGGCCATGGACCCCATCGGTACGGGAAGAAATCAGCTTCATTAACATCTTGTTTTTTAACTAGAGACCCTTTCCATACGCACGTCAACATGCCTTAACAATCTGAACAACAACAAACTAAACATTACAAGAATCGAGTTATTTAACATTTAGACTTTTCTAAACATGCTGCATTTTAGGATAATATATATAAATACCCTCTAATGCCCCAGTGTATTAACAGTATTCTCTCTACCTGTGTCACTATATAAATACCCTCTAATGCCCCAGTGTATTAACAGTATTCTCTCTACCTGTGTCACTATATAAATACCCTCTAATGCCCCAGTGTATTAACAGTATTCTCCCCACCTGTGTCACTATATAAATACCCTCTAATGCCCCAGTGTATTAACAGTATTCTCTCTACCTGTGTCACTATATAAATACCCTCTAATGCCCCAGTGTATTAACAGTATTCTCTCTACCTGTGTCACTATATAAATACCCTCTAATGCCCCAGTGTATTAACAGTATTCTCCCCACCTGTGTCACTATATAAATACCCTCTAATGCCCCAGTGTATTAACAGTATTCTCTCTACCTGTGTCACTATATAAATACCCTCTAATGCCCCTGTGTATTAACAGTATTCTCTCTACCTGTGTCACTATATAAATACCCTCTAATGCCCCAGTGTATTAACAGTATTCTCTGTGTCTCAGACCCCCCTGGAGCTCCTCTCCGCCCCACCGTCACAGACACCACCCGCTCCTCGGTGTCTCTGGCCTGGCAGCCGCCGGAGGAGGAGGGCGGTGCCGCCGTCACCGGGTACTTCATCGAGATGCAGAAGGTGGACCAGGTGGAGTGGACCCTGTGCAACACCACCCCCACCAAGATCTGCGAGTACACCCTCACTCACATGCCTCAGAGCGCCGAGTACAAGTTCAGAGTCATCGCCTGCAACCCTGGAGGAACCGGGGAGGCAGCCGAGGTGCCGGGGGTGGTGAAGGTCCAGGAGATGCTGGGTGAGTGGAGACTGATTGAACACATCGAAGGAACTCAATCCATTCTACAATCTGCTAAAGAAAAACATGGAATCTACTTTTTGCATTATTACGACAACTTTACAAACTTTGTTTCTGACTTTTTTTAAAGTATTTAAAAAATATAACAGATACAAAATAAATCTCCAGATATTTAACTTTTCTTTAGTTTAGTAACTATTACTACTTGTTTGACTTCCATTGAATTATTCAGAGAAATTATTATGACTTTTCCCAAAATATGACATAACAGTTTCAGATTTAATCTTCCTTATTTTTTTTAATATTTTAACCGTTTTTCTCTATATATTACAACTTTAAAAAAGATGTTATACAATTCTTTCTGTTTCCTCTGTAGAAACCTCTGACTCTAACATGTCAACAACATGAGAAGAGAACATGAATATTCATCACACTGAGATATTGCCTCATTTGCATATTAAACGTACGTGTAATCCGTGTTCCCTGCAGGCTACCCCGACTACGAGCTGGATGCTAAGTACGAGGAGGGCTACGTGGTGCGGCAGGGCGGCGTCATCCGCCTGTCCGTGCCCATCAGAGGGAAACCCATCCCGTCCTGCAAGTGGACGAAGGACGGCCGCGACATCGCCCACCGCGCCATGATCGTCTCCAACGACGACGTCACCGAGCTGGTGATCAAAGAGGCGCACAAAGACGACACGGGCTCCTACGACCTGGTGCTGGAGAACAAGTGCGGCAAGAAGGCCGTCTACATCAAGGTGAGGGTGCTCACTGACTCTGGGGGGGGGGGGGGCTACAGGGTTATTATGGGATATATCGCAACATTGTGAAAGAACCCCCAAACCCAACTTTCATCCCTGACATTTAACCCTTTACCACTCAATGTTAGGATACAACCCAAACTAATTCTCAGCAAAGCAAACTCTTTTCCTAAATTGTAACCAATATAACTAAATTTAAAGCCCAATTCATCGCCAGATGTATAGAATAGATATAATCCCCAAAAATAAAACCCACTAATTTCCTAATATAATAACCATATTATCTAACGCTATTTATAAAGGTACAAAATCCCAACTAAAACTAGCAACACTCCGAAAAATCTACTGTCCAATTAAGAGAAAAAACTATACAGACCACTTATTATTTAGCCCAATAAACCAGATATAAATAACAGCCCTAGATTATCGTTCATCTATCCTAAATGATCTGTCTCTGGGGTTTATTTTATTTCTTTTTACTTTGGAAACATTCCGGCTGTTTTAGGTACATTGGTGAGGCCTTTCCACACTCGAACGCGGACATTGAGGGGAGGGGGGGGCTCTGGCGCGGGAGAGGGGGACGTATATAATACATAACATTGTAACATATAATAAGGGATTGAAACTAGAAAAAATACTTTTAATTGTTATTAAAACTGTATTGTGTTACCAAAATGAAATCGATGTTGGTCAAAGAGTCTTCAAGTTCTTGGCAAAGTTGGTGGTGTGTGTGTCATTGTGTATGAGAGTGTGTGAAGGTGGCTCTATGGAGGTAAGTTGTAAACAGCGTGTCTGAGAATGTTATGAACGTTTCCCCCACTCCCCCCCCTGCGCTCAGGTGGAAGGTGTCTATGGATGTTAAGTTGGTAACTAAAGCGTTGTCTGTAGATGTTATTGAACGTTCCCCCTTCTCTCGCCCCCTCAGGTGAGAGGTGCTCTGTGAGGAATAAGTTTGGTAAACTACAAAGCGGCTTGTCTGTAGACATGTTAGTTGAACGTTTCCCCCCCTCCCCCCCTCTCAGGTGAAGGTGCTCTATGGAGTAATTGGTAAACTAAAGCGTTGGTCTGTAGATGTTATTGAACGTTTCCCCCCCTCCCCCCCCGCCTCAGGTGAAGGTGATCGGCCGCCCCGATGTTCCTGAAGGTCCTCTGGAGTACACGACATCCAGGTGGCGCTCAGTGCGCGTCAGCTGGAGGCGCCTTCAGACGACCGGAGGATCCGACATCCTGGGCTACGTGGGTGGAAGGAAGGGAGTGCCCGAAGGCGCTGGTGCACCGTGGACTCCCGGGTCACCGAGACCTCTCTGGTGGTGAAGGGTCTGAAGAGAACGTGCATACCACTTTCAGGATCTCTGCGGAGAACCAGTTCGGACTTCAGACAACCTGCTGGATGCCGAACTGGTTCTCCGCAGAGATCCTGAAGTGGTAAATGCACGTTCCCTTCAGGAGCCCTTCACCACCGAGAGGTCTCGGTGACCCCGGAGTACGTGCACCAGGCGCCGGGTCGGACTCCCTTCCGTTCCACCACGGTAGCCCAGGGATGTCGGACCTCCGTCGTCTGAAGCGGCTCCAGCTGACGCGCATGAGCGCACCTGGATCGTGTTACTCAGAGGACCTTCAGGAACCCATCGGGGGCGGCAATCACCTTAACCTTGAGGGAGGGGGGGGAGGGGGGGAACGTTCAATAACTCTACAGACAACGCTTAGTTTCCAAAATTACCACATAGAGCACCTTCACCTGAGGGGGGGGAGGGGGGGGAACGTTTAATAACATCTTAGCAGACAACGCTTTGTTTCCACTTACGCCATGAGGACTTCACCTGAGGGGGGGGGGGGGAGGCGGGGAACGTTCAATACTCTAACAGACAACGCTTTAGTTACACTTTCTCCTAGAGTCACCTTTCACTGAGGGGGGGGGGGGGAGGGGGGAAACGTTCAATAACATCGTACAGACACGCTTTAGTTTGACCAACTTCCTCCATAGGCACCTTCACCTGAGGTGGGGGGGGAGGGGGTGGAAAGTTTGGTAAACGAAAGCGTCTTGTCTGTAATGTGATTGAACGATTTCCCCCCTCCCCCCCCCCTCAGCGTGGTAGGTTGCTGTATGGAAGTTGGGTAACTAAAAGCTTGTCTTGTAGCATGTATTGAACGGTTCTCCGCCCCTGGCCCCCCCCCCCTCAGGTGAAGTGCTCTAGGAAGTTAAGTTCGGTAACTAAAGCTTGTCTGTGATGTATTAACGTTTCCCCCCCCCCCCCCCCTAGGTGAAGGGTGCTTCTACTGATAGTAGTTGGTAATCTAAGAGCGTAGCTGCGCCGTCGGTTTCGAGGTGTAGATGTTATTGACGTTTTTCCCCCCCTCCCCCCCCTCCTCAGGTGAAGGTGATTGGCCGCCCCGATGTTCCTGAAGGTCCTCTGGAGTACGACGACATCCAGGTGCGCTCAGTGCGCGTCAGCTGGAGGCCGCCTTCAGACGACGGAGGATCCGACATCCTGGGCTACGTGGTGGAGAGGAGGGAGGTGCCGAAGGCCGCCTGGTGCACCGTGGACTCCCGGGTCACCGAGACCTCTCTGGTGGTGAAGGGTCTGAAGGAGAACGTGCAGTACCACTTCAGGATCTCTGCGGAGAACCAGTTCGGCATCAGCAGGTGTCTGAAGTCCGAGGAGGCCGTCACGCCCAAAACACCTCTGTGTGAGTATCTGTCAGAACGGCTGAGATCCATTCTGTGACACGAACGCTTATTTAGTCACATTTAATCCTTACTTTGTACTTCCCTGTCTTCCACACATCTGTAAACACTTGATGATGAATCATTGTAATAAAGTTGTACAGGAAAGCTTCATTTTAATGTAAAAGCTCCAATAGTTCAGGTCCCTTTTTATATTTGGACAGATATCTTGAGTTATAAGCTGATAAAAAACAATATAAATGATCAGCTGTTCTTAAAGATTTCACTCACACCTAATATCCCCCTCCAGGCCCACCAGAGCCCCCCAGCAACCCCCCGGAGATCATGGAGGTCACCAAGACCACGGTGGCCCTGTCCTGGGCTCGGCCGAGGGACGACGGCGGCTCCAGAGTCACCGGCTACTACGTGGAGAGGAGGGAGGTGTCCACGGAGAAGTGGGTCCGCCACAACAAGACCCACATCACCACCACCATGTACAACGTCTCCGGACTCATCCCCGACGCAGAGTACATGTTCAGGGTGGTCGCGCAGAACGACATCGGCAAGAGCGAGGCCGGACCCCCCTCGGAGTCCGTGGTCTGCAAGGATCCATTCGGTGAGACCACGGGACGGGGGTGTTTCTGCAGGAATACTTTGATATGGTTTACATTCAAAACATGGTCCTGAAAGAAGTATTCTTCCTAAGCAAAATGTGTTTCTGCAGGAATTCACTAAGAGTCGTCTTTATGCAACACCTGAGAGGAATCTTCCTATTCTTATTTTATTTCTCCGTTTGCCTTATTTACAGATGTTTTAAATTGTGACAGAATACATCATATTAACGTCATGAAAGCTTGCAGAGTTTAGAAACAAAGGTATATTTGCTGGATTGCAATCAATGCAGACCATTTCTCAGAATGTTCCCACAAATCCTGGTGCTTTTGATGACAGTAAGCGCCTCAAATACATTTTTGAGGTTTTTTCTTAATCACATAAAGTATATAAGGTATTGGAAAATGGCATATTTTCAGTATGGGCAACCATAAGCTACAGTTACTCTAGGGCTATGTGTTTATGTTTAAGTGGAATCGTGGGTTTCTGTAGAACTGGGTTTACACACAAAAGAAGTTCTAATCCCCTCCCCCTCTGTCTCCCTGCAGACAAACCCAGCCAGCCCGGTGAGATCGACATCATCTCCATCACCAAAGACTGCATCACCATCCACTGGCAGCGGCCCGAGCTCGACGGAGGCAAAGAGATCCTCGGCTACTGGATCGAGTTCAGGGAGGCCGGAGAGAGCGCCTGGAAGAAATGCACCAAGGAGCGCTCCAAGGACCGGCAGTTCACCATGGGCGGCCTGATGGAGGCCACCGAGTACGAGTTCAGGATCTTCGCCGAGAACGAGACCGGACTCAGCCGACCCCGCCGCACACCCATGGGCATCAAGACCAAACTGAGCGGTGAGCGGACGCAGGATTCAGGAGCTTTTATGAGATTTCTAGGCCCCTAAAATATTGTTTGATAATGTTTTGAAAGTTTATTTTTTTCAGAAATGAAAATACAATCTCGAAAAGTAAATACAGCAAAGATAAATCGGCCTGTAATCCTGGGGTAATTCCGTGAGCGAGCTTAGTGTGCAGAAATGATCAATATGGGCTAGCTAGTCAATCACCATTATTATTTAAATACTTTATATATATTTTATGCACCAAATGCACCAAGGCCACCTTACGCTGTATTGTTTGCCGAGACATACTTTTTATAAATATCAGTCAGGGGTCCCTGATTTTAAAGGGTATTTAGCCCCAACGTTAAAACGTTAAAGGCCACTGCTTTAAAACATGCTCGTTAGTGAGTTAATTCCAATGCTGTAATCAGTGAATTCTCTCACAGGAACAAAATAAACCCCACAAGCAGTTTGTGATGCGTCCTGGGTTGTTTGACAGTAAATAATGTGCATATTAAAATGGTTTTATAATAATTTAAGAATGGAAACATACAGATTGTAAACGTTTTATATTTAATTGAATATGTTCTGATGTTCCTGCAGTTGGTGAGGCTCCCGCTCTGAAGGAACTGATGGAAGACGTCACCACGAAGCTCGGGGAATCCGGCACTCTGACCTGCGCCATCGTCGGCCGCCCGCTGCCCGAGATCAGGTGGTACCGTTACGGCAGGGAGCTGATCCAGAGCCGCAAGTACAAGATGAGCTCGGACGGCAGGAACCACTCAATTAGCGTCCTGACAGACGAGCAGGAGGACGAGGGCGTTTACACCTGCCGCGCCGTCAACGAGGCCGGCGAGGTCGAGACCAGCGGAAAGCTGCGCCTTCAAGCAGCGCCGCAGTTCCACCCCGGCTTCCCTCTGAAGGAGAAGTACTACGCCGGCGCAGGAACCAGCCTCCGCCTCCACGTGGTCTACATCGGACGTCCCATCCCTCAGATCATGTGGTTCTATGACAAGAAGCCTCTGACCACATCGGCGAGCGTGATCATTGAGAACACGGAGAGCTACACCCACCTGGTGGTGAGGAACGTGCAGAGGAAGACCAACGCCGGCCGCTACAAGGTGCAGCTCAGCAACGTGTACGGCACAGTCGACACGTCGCTGCGCGTGGAGATCCAAGGTAACAACACACCACTGAGAGTCTAAATATGAAATAGTTTAGTCTTCAAGTGAAAACAGATTTGAATGAGAGTCGATTTAAGTAAGTTGGTTTAGGGCAGGCTGTGCATGTTGGGGGTTCCCAAAGGTCCTTAAAAAGGTTTTCAAAGACATGAAGTCCCAACATAATGTTTGAAGGTGTGAATTTAAAATAAATGTTGATTGGTCTTGTCCAATTTTAGACATTGGTCGAAAAACGTGCATTATTTACAAAAGATTGTATTTTCAGCAGTCTAAACTCATAATACCCCTGACTGAGCAGTTTTTAATTTAAATATATTTCAATGCATTCCCACAGATAAACCATGCATCCCTGAGGGCCCTCTGGTTGTTGAAGCCCTGCTGAAGAGCTCCATGGTCATCAGCTGGAAGGCTCCCAAGGACGACGGAGGCTCCATGATCACCAACTACATCGTGGAGAAACGTGAGGCCAAGGAAGGTGAGGTGTGGAACCTGGTGTCCTCCTCCGTCTCTGGCACCACCTGCCGAGTCCCCAACCTGATAGAAAACGCCGGATACTACTTTAGAGTCTCTGCGCAGAACCAGTATGGAGTCAGCGAGTCTCTGGAGATCCAATCTGTGGTCATCGTCAAGAGTCCATTTGGTGAGTCCACACATATTTGCTTTGCTTTCTGCTGCATTGCAGAGACTATCTTAACCGTTAATGTGGAGCACTATTATAACATCCCCTGTGTGTTTCCTAGAAAAACCTGGCATCCCACAGCAGCCGTTCATCATGAGCTCCACCAACGACTCCTGCGTCGTCTGCTGGAAGCCTCCAAGCAGCGACGGCGGCGCTAAGGTCTCCAGCTACTACCTGGAGAAACGCGAGAAGAAACAGAATAAGTGGATATCCGTCACCAGCAACAAGATCCAGGAGACCAGCTTCGAGGTCAAGGCCTTGATCGAGGGCTTCGAGTACGAGTTCCGTGTCAAGTGCGAGAACTTGGGCGGCGAGAGCGACTGGAGCGAGATCTCAGCGCCAATCACCCCCAAGTCCGAACAATCCCCTCGCGCTCCCGCCTTCAGAGAGGAGATCCGGGACATGACAGCCAAATACAAGGCCAATGCCACATTCGTCACCAAGGTACTTTATTTAAAGTACACAGCATTTGATTTTAGGAATACACCAGCGGATGGATTTGATATAAAGGATCCTGTTTAAATGTCACAGTGTTGGTCAAATGTGCGTATGAAATAAAGGGTACCATCAGTGGCAACCATGTTGGACATTACAATAATTGCTTGGTTTCTCTTAATACATCATGTTATAAAGCCAATTTTGTATTGATTATCTATAATACTTCTAAAAAACACTCAAGCAGTTTCAATCAATTTCCTTAGTGAATTAATTGCAACATCCACATTTGAGGGACCACCATAGCTAACTTTGTTATCTCCCGATGACCAGGTGGTGGGACATCCCAAGCCTCTGGTGAAATGGTATCGCAGTGGAAAGGAGATCGAGGCTGATGGAACAAAAATTAAAGCCCAGGAGTTCAAGGGAGGCTACTTCCAACTGGTGATCATTGCCGCTGATGAGTGCGACGCCACCGTTTACCAAGTCAGAGCAACCAACTCCTCTGGCTCCATCTCTACCACCGCAAACCTGGAGGTGGAAGGTAATGATAGAGATTTGTGTTGCAAAAATAAAAATCATTCATGTTTTCTACAATCTATTAAGTGAAAAACATTATAAGTATACAACTAATGTCATATTTTTCTTTTTGTATTCCAGTTCCTGCCAAGATCCACCTTCCCAAGGAGCTCCAGGGAATGGGTGCAGTCAATGCTGCCCGTGGTGATAATGTCACCATCAAGATCCCCATCTCTGGCAAACCTGAGCCAGCAATCATTTGGCAGAAGGGTCAGGAGATCCTGTCCAACTCTCCATATCACCAAGTCATCACCACCAGGTCCTTCACCTCGCTGGTGTTCCAGAAGGGAATGGAGAGGAAGGATACCGGCTACTACATCCTGACCGCAAAGAACAGGTTCGGAACAGACAAGCAAACCATTGAGGTGAACGTGGCCGACATACCTGAACCACCAAAGGGACTGGTTGTCAGCGAAATCTCTCGAGACTCCATCAC
This sequence comes from Notothenia coriiceps, assembly GCF_000735185.1. NCBI lineage: Eukaryota > Metazoa > Chordata > Actinopteri > Perciformes > Nototheniidae > Notothenia > Notothenia coriiceps. Next base: position 10,553 of record NW_011340378.1, on the reverse strand, counting down.
CTTGGCCTGGCAGCCACCTGCAAACGATGGCGGAAGCGACATCATTGGGTACATTGTGGAGAAGTGTCCCACAACCGCCGACAGGTGGATCCGTGCCGGACAGACCACCGACTGCGGCATCAACATCATTAACATATTCGGAAAGACCAAGTACCAGTTCAGAGTCATCGCCGAGAACCAGTTTGGCCTGAGTGCTCCTTGCCAGCCAACAGAGCCCATCACCACAAAGGAAGACAAGTCAGTGACTAGGAACTATGATGAGGAGGTGGACGAGACCAGAGAGGTCACCAAGGAGGAGGCTCTGGTCTACAAGGTGAAGGAGCTGACCTCCAAGTACGTAATCTCTGAGGAACTTGCCCGCTGCCAGTTTGGAATTGTCCACCGCTGCACGGAGATCGCCACAAAGAAGACCTTCATGGCCAAGTTCATCAAGGTGAAGGGAACCGACCGTGAGTTGGTCCTCAGAGAAATTGAAGCTCTCAACATAGCAAGGCACAAGAACGTCATCTACCTGCATGAATACTTTGAAAGCATGGAGGAGATCATCCTCATCTTTGAATTTATTTCTGGAGTTGACATCTTTGAGCGCCTTGGCACCAGCAGCTTTGAGCTGACAGAGCAGGAGATCGTCCGCTACCTGAGACAGGTCTGCTCTGCCCTCAAGTTCATGCATAGCAACAACTATGCACACTTTGATATCCGCCCAGACAACATCATCTACACCACAAAGAGAAGCACCACCGTAAAGATTATTGATATGGGCCAGGCTAGGCTGCTGGTGCCTGGTGAAAACATCAGAGCGCTGTTCTCAGCTCCGGAGTACTGCGCCCCTGAGATCCACCGCCACGACCTGGTCACAACGGCCACTGATATGTGGTCTGTTGGTGTGATGGCCTACGTTTTGCTCAGTGGCCTGAATCCGTTTGCCGGAGAGTCCATTACAAAGATGATCGAGAACATCTCCAGCTGTGAGTACATCTTTGATAGCGAAGCATTCAAGGACATCAGTCTGGAGGCTATGGACTTTGTGGACAGACTTCTAGTCAAAGACAGGAAGCTCCGTATGACAGCCCACGAGGCTCTGGAACACCCATGGCTCAAGATGAAGATTGAGAATGTCAGCAACAAGGTCATCAGGACATTGAAGCACAGAAGGTACTATCAGTCTCTTGTTAAGAGGACAGATACCATTGTATCATCAGCCCGTGTGGCCTATGGTGGCGCTTTCAAGAACCAGAGAGGATATGCTGTTGGTAAAGTGAAGATCGGAACCGAGTACCACGGCCTCCGCACGGGACCCGTCATGCACGGCTCCTCTGAGGAAGGTGGCCATATCAGATTCACTTGTAGCATCGTAGACTACAACAAGAGCACTCAGGTGTCATGGTTCTTTGGAAACCGCCAGCTCCATGCAAGCAACAAGTATGAAATCACTTACAGCAACGGATTTGCCAGCATCTATGTGAAGGACATTGAAGAGAGTGATAACGGAGTGTACAGGTGCAAGGTTGTGAGCGACGATGGAGAGGACAGTTCTTACGGAGAGCTGTTTGTTGAAACAGTGAGGAGCATCAGAGAGCATTACATCAGCCGCTCCATAAAGAAACTGAGGAAGAGAGTGGACCAGGCTAAACTCCTGCAGAGACCACCAGAGTTCACTTTACCTCTCTACAATCGCTCTGCCTACATTGGCGAGGATGTGCGTTTTGGTGTCACCATCACCGTGCACCCTGAGCCTCAAGTGGCATGGCTTAAAAACGGAGAGAGAATCAAACCAGGCGAGGATGACAGGAAGTACACGTTCACCAGTGATAAGGGTCTGTACCAGCTGATGATCCACAATGTGGATGCAAGTGATGATGCAGAATACACCGTCATGGCCCACAACAAGTTTGGAGAAGACAGCTGCGTAGCCCGTCTCACTGTGACACCTCATCCAGTGATGGAGGAAACAATGAGGCCCATGTTCAAACGCCTGCTGGCTAATGTGGACTGTGTGGAAGGAAACAGCGTCCGCTTTGAGCTTAGAGTCTCAGGAATCCCATCTCCTACTCTGAAGTGGAAGAAGGACGGTCATGCAATGGAGTTTGGCCCCAAGGTCGTTGTCATAGAGGAGGACGTTGACTACCATGTCCTGCACATCAGAAACACTCTGCTCGAGGACTCTGCTGTGTACCATGTTACTGCAACCAACTGTGCTGGATCTATAAGCTGCCAGGCCACACTGAAGGTGGACCGCCTTACCTATACCAGGAGGGAGTACAAGAGCGAGGAAGAGAAATACATGCACGTACAGAAACAAATCGAAAAGACCAACAAAATGGCTCGGAAAATTGTTGCCACGGAGGAGATGGTAGCTCTGAACCCCACGGCCCAGGACGCACTCAAGTTTGCTGCAGAGATGTATAAGCCTGCGGTGGGCACCAAGAACGTGGAGGGAGAGTTTGACATCACTGTGCAGAAGTCGGAGACTAAGAAGCTGGAAGAGGAGAGGAGGATTTTCATGCCCTATGAGATCCCAGAGCCTCAGATCCATGATCCCAAAGCTCTGGACGAGGACAAAACGATCAAACAGTTTGTGCCTCTTTCCGACATGAAGTGGTACAGGAAGCTGAGAGACCAGTATGTTGTTCCAGAGAGGATGGAGAAGATTGTGCAGAAGAGGCAGAGACGTATCCGCCTTTCCAGGTGGGAGCAGTTCTATGTTGTGCCCCTCCCCAGAATCACTGACCAGTACAGACCAAGATGGCGTATTCCAAAACTCAGTCTGGATGACCTGGAGACTGTCAGACCCGGCCGCCGTTCACCTTCTCCTGAATCCGAGGCTTCCTTCAGATCCAGAAGGAGATCTCTGGGAGACCTCAGTGACGAAGAGCTGCTGATGCCCGTGGACGACTACCTCTCCATGAGGAGAACCGAGGAGGAGAAGACAATGCTGGAGGACGAACTGGAGCTCGGCTTTTCTGCCTCTCCTTCCGGCAGCCCAGTACGCATGGAGGTGCGTGAAGAGAGAAGACATGTGGTCCGTCACGAGGCTGTGGAGGTCACACAGACCAAGAAGAAACGCACTGTTTCTCAGTTCATGAGGAGGAGGAGATCTCTGTCTCCCACATACATCGAGCTCATGCGTCCAGTCTCAGAGCTGATCAGACCATCTCGTGCTAGGACTGTGGAAGTACAGGGAGAGGTTGTGACGAGGAGATCCCCCACCCCGGAGAGGACACGCCCCCGATCTCCCAGCCCAATCAGGTCCGCCGAGAGGTCGTCCCGCTCTTCCTCCAGGTTTGAACGGACCGCCCGCTTTGACATCATGTCCCGCTACGAGGCCAGAAAGACAGCCCTGAAGTCCGAGAGGAAATACCAGGTGGTTAGCCAGACACCCTTCAGCCTGGACCATGCTCCCCGTGTGACCGTAAGGATGCGCTCTCACCGCATACCCATCGGCCAAGACACCAAGTTCACCCTGAACATCCAGTCCAAGCCCAACGCTGAGGTCAAGTGGTTGCACAACGGAAATGAAATCTTTGAGAGCAGCAACAAATATGTCTTCACCAACATGAGTGGAGTTCTGTCCATCGCTATTCTGGACTGCCAAGCGGAAGACAGTGGATCATACCGCTGCGTATGCTCCAACTCCAAGGGAGATGCTTCCGACTACGCCACCCTGGATGTGTCCGGTGGCGGCTACACCACCTTCTGCTCCCGCCGCAGGGATGAGGAAGTCATAAAGGGATTCGTCCCCGAAGTCACCAAGATCGACCACTATCACACCACTCACTTCAAAGCTGGCTATTCTGCCGAGAGCCACTTACAGGTGGAAGAGAGCAAGTCTAAGCTAACGGAGAAACATGAGGTTACCACACGGGAGAGATACGCCGCCTCCTCTGAGAGGTACTCCTCCGCTGAGAGGTACGATTCATCCATCAAGTTCGCAGCTGCTGAATACCTGTCATCTGATTCCTCCTACTCGTCAGAGAGGTTCTCCTTGTCTGCGCAACGCACCACATCTGAAGCTAAAGTGAAGTCAACCTCTGTCGGGGAAAGTGTCGTCCACAAAGTGGCGCCTTCTCTTCCTGCCAGGATGCTCACCAAGCCCCAGTCTGTGACCGTTTCAGAGGGAGAGTCTGCCAAATTCACCTTTGATATCGACGGAGAGCCTGCACCAACTGTAACGTGGATGCACGAGAGCCGGACCATCATCTCATCTCACCACGTCCAGGTCACCACCACTCAGTACAAGTCCAGCTTCGAGATCTCCTCTGTGACCATCTCCGATGAGGGCAGTTACACGGTTGTGGTCGAGAACTCGGCCGGCAGGCAGGAGGCTCACTTCACCCTGACCATCCGCAGACCAGCACCCACAGAGGAAGTCTCTGCAGTCAAATCCCCCACTCCCAGTGTCAAGTCACCAGAGCCTTCAGTCACATCACCGGCACCCTCTGCAACCTCCCCCGTGCCCAGCATCAAGTCCCCTGAGCCTTCAATTAAATCACCAACGCCGAGTGTAAAGTCACCAGAACCAAGTGTAACCTCACCTGTCCCGAGTGTGAAATCCCCGACGCCGAGTGTAAAGTCACCAGAACCAAGAGTAACATCTCCCGCGCCGAGCGTGAAGTCACCAACGCCGAGTGTAAAGTCACCTGAACCAAGTGTGACATCTCCCGCTCCGAGCGTGAAGTCACCAACGCCGAGCGTGAAGTCACCTGAACCAAGTGTAACGTCTCCTACTCCAAGTGTGAAGTCCCCAACACCAGGGGTCAAATCGCCCGAACCTGAGGGGGTTAGGTCACCACGGGGTGTAAAATCTCCTGAACCCAGGGTTAAGTCACCAACACAAGTCAAGACGCCGGAGAGAGTAAAGTCACCTGAACCAGAGGGAGTNTGTAGTACTACCTGAGTACTGTAGTTCCTGAGTACTGTAGTACCTGAGCTCCAGAACCTGCCGGAGTTAAATCACCTTTTGGTGTGAAGTCTCCAGAACCTGCCGGAGTTAAATCACCTTTTGGTGTGAAGTCTCCAGAACCTGCCGGAGTTAAATCACGTTTTGGAGCCAAATCTCCAGAACCAGCAGGAATTAAATCACCTTTTGGAGCCAAATCTCCAGAACCAGCAGGAATTAAATCACCTTTTGGAGCCAAATCTCCAGAACCAGCAGGAATTAAATCACCTTTTGGAGCCAAATCTCCAGAACCAGCAGGAATTAAATCACCAAGAGGCCTCAAGTCCCCAGAACCTTCAGGCATCAAATCACCAAGAGCCTTGAAGTCCCCTGAACCCGAGGGCATCAAATCCCCTCCTGGGTGAAGTCCCCCCCTCCAATTATGTCGCCCAAGAGAGTTGCGTCCCCTCCCACGGTCAAATCCCCGGTCCCGAAACCTCCTAAAGTCGTGAGTCAAGTGATGGCCGAGGCCAGCGAGGGCTCAGTCCGGATGTCCTGCGTCTGCGAGAGCAGCGTCCGGGAGGCGGTGTGGTTCGTCAACGGGAGGAGGCTTTCCCAGAGCAGCCACTTCGAGATGCACTACTCTGAGGGCTCCTGCAGCCTGCTGATCCACGACCTGGCCGACAGCGACCAGGGAGAGTACACCTGCGAGATGACGTCCGAGGGAGGAGTATCCAAATCGTCATTCTCCTTCACCGGACAGGTGTTCCAGTCCATTCGCATGAAGGTTACGGCCTACCACGAACAGCAAGTGGCACTTAAAGGTGAGCCTCGAGTATCCAAGCACATTTAGCCCAATGTCATGCTAATTAAAGACAACCATGAAATAGGAATACCTCATCCCTGAAGTGTACCATTTGTAGGTCAATGCTAACTCTCACGTCTTGAATTAAAGTGCTTTGAGAACAGCATGACTATAGGGGTACAAACCCTCACACACATTTAGTCTCATGTATCAATAGTATCCTCATTACTTTGCAAGTCATGACTTTTACCTAAAAACTATGCAAACGCAATCCTAATTTTCTTCCAATTTACTACATTTTCTGATTCTTCATTCACCAACGAGGTAACACAGGAAGACTAGTGTCCTTTAGTGGGTACTCCTCTTTACTTCGTAGTCATTCTAAAGACATATGAAACATTTCCGTGTCTCCCCCGATCAGGATCGATGGCGATGAGTCTTAAGGAGTCTTCACTGTCCTCCGTGAGCTCGTCCATGAGCTCGTCCATGAGCTCGTCCATGATGATGAAGAAAGAGATGCACGCGATGCAGGAGTCTTCCTCCTTCTCCTCTTCCTCCGCCCAGCAGGCCATGATGTCGTCCATGATGGAGTCCAGCTCCATGGGCAGCATGGCCGCTGAGATGAAGTTCGAGACCATGTCCATGTCCAGTATGTCCTCTTTGACGTCCGAGACGTACGCCATGAGCTCCAGCAGTAGCATGGCGGAGGGTTCAGCGTTCAGAGCGATCGGTAAGAGATTCAAGGCTTTAATTGTCATTTGTCCATAGCTTCAGTGCAGATACAGTATGTCAATGAACATCTTAGGTCACAGCGGTCCAACGGTGCAATATAATAAAACAGACAAAATAGTTCAAATAGTGCAAAGTAATACAAATAAAATAGAATAGAAATAGTGCGAAGAGAGTCTGGAACAACTCTGTTTGATCTCTGGGGGCATGTTAAGTTGCTGTCTCCTCTAATATTGAATCTGAGCTAATGTTCATGTTCTGTATGTTCCAGGTTCTGCCCCCAGGATCGAGGCTCTGCCGGAGGACATCAGCATCGAGCCGGGCAAAGTCCTGACGGTCACCTGCGCCTTCTCCGGAGACGCCAAACTCATCCAGTGGTCTCGCGGCGGGAAGAACATCGAGGTGACCGCCGGCGGACGCTTCCACATCGACACCACGGAGGACCTGACCACGCTCATCATCACCGGCGTGAAGGAGGAGGACGCCGGGACGTACACCCTGAAACTGTCCAACGAGCTGGGCTCCGACTCAGCAACCGTCCACATCAGCATCCGATCAGTGTAAAAAAAAAAAAATCTCAAACCCTATCGTCCCCTTTTCCCTTCTTCCGTGCCTTTTTATTTATTAATTAAGAAATAATCTACTTAATAACGATCTGGATTTCTGTTCTTGTAAATATGAACTATTTTTGTACCAATCTTGACATTAATTTATGCCAAACTAGACTACAGTCTAACGTTGATAAAATGTGCCATATTGGATAACTATGACTTAGGATTCTTAATCCATTTTTCTGTGACATGTACATAATGTATATAGCCGAATTGAACGGTTATGGGAAATGTATGCATTGTTATTTATGACAATAATAGTAACTGAAACAAAAGAAACTGAATGTGGTCTAACTGGAGAAAGTTCTACTAGGAACGAATACCCTGTTAGGCTAAGAAACTAAACTCTGTGCCTCAACGACGCGTTGAAGTCTAAAGATTGCCTCAACAGGTAGAGAGGCTCCCTGTTGACGTTACTGAGACAGATATATAATATATAAGAATGCACTGCGCTGCATAGAAACTGAGGCGAGACCCTGAGTGCTGTTTGCATATACCCTCATGTAAGCAGCCCGACTGGGCCTCGCGCTCTGACGGATTATGTCATACCGCCATTTCGATGACATGCTCACAGTGCGGGCGGCTGCACTCCCTGAGCGACTGTTTCTTTTTGTTTTGTGCTCCGGCTCTGCAGGCGACCCCGGCCCGGCTCTCAGTAACATCGCATCACGAGAGCAGAGCCCGGCCGGCGCTGGTCTGCAGAGGCGGAGCTGTCTCTCGGAGCGCTGCAGTGTGTGTGTGTGTGTGTGTTAGATATTAGCAGTCAGTCAGCGGGCGAGGGGAGGAGTCCCGCTCTTTCTTAGACTGAAGGTAGAGACGTAGGTTTTGCAGCCTCCTTGAGTTTTTCTCCAGTTATTGATTTAATAAAGCATGATTATCAGCACTAACCGTGTCTCCTGAGTCTCCTTTCCTTTGTGTCTTTCTTCTGGTTTAATTGGGAATATCACATTTATATTACACTTCATACTCAGGGTCACATGTCCAGGTTTCACTTATCGAGCTCACCGTTTTTAGTTAAAACATTATTTAAAAGTTGTAGTTTATTTAGTATGTTAAAATAATTCATAAAAAGTCATAGGACAGTGTCTCGTGAGAATAAAAATTGTACTTCCTAATAAAAATCATTAAAGTTAAAGTTAGTAAATAAGTAAAAACATCTAAGATTAATAGTGAAGTGTGTCAGAATGTTATATCAGAAAGTCATAGTATTGTCCTTCATAAAGTAACGGTATATTCAGTTTAGAAAAGCATGAGAAATTGAGGATGAGATAAGTCCTGTTATATATCTTTAAAAAAAAACATATAGTATAGTATGTGAGGAATACTATCCACATAACTCAGTGTTTAGAGCGGCACAGCTCAGGCTTGATCCACATAAAGATAAATATTCGTAATATCATTTAAAATATCCACAAATCCGATATAGTAGAGTTTGTCGACACTATAGAAAAGTATGAACGGGACAGTATGTAGTATCAGAAAGAAAACACGGTTTAGCATGTGGAACAAGTGAAAAGAAAAACATGAAATATTAAAATGGTATGTTAAAAAGAAAAGCTTTAGTGATGTGAACATGCAGTGTGTCCTGGTGGCCTCACAGTGGCAGTGTTGGCCTGTTGGGAAACTGCTGCCTCACACACACACACACACACACACACACACACACACACACACACACACACACACACACACGCACACACACAGGGAGGGAACAGTGTGTGATATCCTGTATATTCATATATCAAACCCGGCCAGAGGACTTCAGACTAAAGGCTATACGACAATGTAACGAGGATCAGGAGTCCTGGAGGTGGTTCTAAAGGGGAAGCCAGTGTAAAGAAAGCAGATGTTGATACACCTCAGACCTCACACACACTCTGACACACCTGCAGCATCTTCGACCATGTGTGCAGGAGGAGGAAGTCCAAGGTGGAAACAGAAGAGCTGCAGGAAATAATCATCTCCAATCAGCTCAGGGGCCCATGGGTCCACCTCAGTGGTGCCTGAGTACTGTAGTACTGAGTACTGTAGTTCCTGAGTACTGTAGTACTGAGTACTGAGTACTGAGTACTGAGTACTGAGTACTGTAGTTCCTGAGTACTGTAGTACCTGAGTACTGTAGTACTGAGTACTGAGTACTGAGTACTGAGTACTGTAGTACCTGAGTACTGTAGTCCTGAGTACTTAGTACCTGAGTAATAGTACTGTAGTACCTGAGTACTGTAGTACCTGAGTATTGAGTACTGTAGTACCTGAGTACTGTAGTTCCTGAGTACTGTAGTACCTGAGTACTGAGTACTGTAGTACCTGAGTACTGTAGTACTGAGTACTGTAGTACCTGAGTACTGTAGTTCCTGAGTACTGTAGTACCTGAGTACTGTAGTACCTGAGTACTGTAGTACCTGAGTACTGTAGTACCTGAGTACTAGTACTGTAGTACCTGAGTACTGTAGTACCTGAGTAATAGTACTGTAGTACCTGAGTACTGTAGTACCTGAGTAATAGTACTGTAGTACCTGAGTAATAGTACTGTAGTACCTGAGTACTGTAGTACCTGAGTAATAGTACTGTAGTACCTGAGTACTGTAGTACCTGAGTACTGTAGTACCTGAGTACTGTAGTACCTGAGTAATAGTACTGTAGTACCTGAGTACTGTAGTACCTGAGTAATAGTACTGTAGTACCTGAGTACTGTAGTACCTGAGTACTGTAGTACCTGAGTACTGTAGTACCTGAGTACTGTAGTACCTGAGTACTGTAGTACCTGAGTAATAGTACTGTAGTACCTGAGTACTAGTACCTGAGTAATAGTACTGTAGTACCTGAGTACTGTAGTTCCTGAGTACTGTAGTACCTGAGTACTGTAGTACCTGAGTACTGTAGTAGTACTGAGTACTGTAGTACCTGAGTAATAGTACTGTAGTACCTGAGTACTGTAGTACCTGAGTACTGTAGTACCTGAGTAATAGTACTGTAGTACCTGAGTATTAGTACTGTAGTACCTGAGTACTGTAGTACCTGAGTAATAGTACTGTAGTACCTGAGTAATAGTACTGTAGTACCTGAGTATTAGTACTGTAGTACCTGAGTATTAGTACTGTAGTACCTGAGTACTGTAGTACCTGAGTAATAGTACTGTAGTACCTGAGTAATAGTACTGTAGTACCTGAGTATTAGTAGTACATGAGTAATAGTACTGTAGTACCTGAGTATTAGTACTGTAGTACCTGAGTACTGTAGTACCTGAGTAATAGTACTGTAGTACCTGAGTACTGTAGTACTGAGTACTGTAGTACCTGAGTAATAGTACTGTAGTACCTGAGTACTAGTACTGTAGTACCTGAGTACTGTAGTTCCTGAGTAATAGTACTGTAGTACCTGAGTACTGTAGTACCTGAGTAATAGTACTGTAGTACCTGAGTACTGTAGTACTAGTACTGTAGTACCTGAGTACTGTAGTTCCTGAGTAATAGTACTGTAGTACCTGAGTACTAGTACTGTAGTACCTGAGTACTGTAGTTCCTGAGTA
>NW_011340377.1:16866-23711 GCF_000735185.1 Notothenia coriiceps | reverse complement strand
ACATGTGGGTGTTCTCTTCCACTGAAGGTGTTTATTTAGAAAGCTGATGAAGCCATTTCCTGCTTTAATTATATTCTGTTTTGCACAGATAATAAATCCTGGTTGGCAAGAAAGAAGTCGTTCGCATTCACACAACACAACATAACGCAGAGATAACATGTGGTGTAAAACCAGACCGGTTACAGACTGTTCCATTGTCATTCCTGAGGCTGTGGATCAACACCAGCTTGGTCACCAGAGGTTGCTACACGCCGCACACTTACTTTCAGGTATTGAAGAAAAGGAATTACATTGTTTTTTTTGTTTTTCTCTCTGTAATCTTTTTACATTCATTGTTTAGAGAGTACATTTGTCATTTCTGTATTTTATTGTATACTGAATTTTGAAGTTTGGTATACAGGGTTAAAAATGACATATGTTACTGGTAAAATGGATAAGGACAATGTTCTAACTGATGGTTTTAGTTTCGGTTTTGGAAGAGGGAAACCCATCAGCGGGTACCCTTTTATCCCAGTCAGAGGTACAGCTAATGTAGATTCACCAGCTTTTTGTTCTACTTGCATACCAGGTCATGTAGCATGAGGAAGGAGGATTCACATTCAAGCCTTCCAGATACAAATGATGCAGCTTTAAATAACCTGATAACACACATTGCTCAGCAGGTAGAACAGACTATAAGAGATCAGTTAAGGGGGGGAATGTGAAGAAAGGGGTGTTGAGCAGTGTTGGCCAGTTACCCAGTGACCACACTTACCTCAACTTGACTGGTGCAAAGTTAGTGTTGCAGTCAGATGTGAGAGAGCCTCCAGTCTTCAGAGGAGATGGATCTGACAAGAACACAGTCTGTGAGTGGGACGAGTTAATGGGAGTGTATTTCAGGAAACGAGCCACACCTCTGAGAGAACAGCACATTGAGATAATGTCTAAGTTAATGGGCAAGGCTAAAGACATAGTGAGGATAACTCTGAGGAGCTGCCCATCCATGAAGCCTTAAGATAACCCACAATTGATCTATGACATCCTCAGACAACACTTTAGTGATGTGACCTATTCATGTATGCCCATGGCTGATTTCTACAGTACAGTTCCGGCGGCAGGCGAATCCCCCGTAGAGTATTGGCTTCGGCTAAACAAGGCAGTTGATGCAGCAGAGGAGGGCTTGAAGAGGCTAGGGCGGAAGATGGAGGATTCTTGTCAGGAAGTAGCGATGATGTTTGTCAAATACTGCCCAGATCCCACCCTTGCTGCTGTTTTCAAGTTTAAGGCACCAGATAAGTGGACAGCTAGTGAAATCCAAGAGCATATTGATCGCTATCAAACTGAAATGAAAGAGCAGGTGCTTTCCAAATCAAAGAGAGTTAAACCAGTGACAGTTCATGTCCAGATTTCCACACCTGACGTTTCAGAGACAGTATGCCACCCACGGGAGCCATCTATGCAAAGTGAGAACAGCACAGCATCCAAGCCCTCTTGTAATGATGAATGTATGAAAATGTTAGTCACTTTATTTGACAGAGCATTGTCACAGAACAACCAGGTTACACACAAACCACTCCCCTCTGATCCATTTCAACAGAAAGCCTGCAGGGTCTGCCAATCTCTAGATCATTCCACCCTTGCACACTACAGGCAGAAACGCCTCTGCTTAGCATGCTTCGAGCCAAACCACATCAAGAAGAACTGTCCTAACCGTCAGGCTGGCCGAGGTTCTCCAGCTTTCCCGCCACAGAATTCTCAACCTTTAAACTAGCTGGCCCGCATTTAGTGAGTGTGGGAAACAGAGACGAAACCCTCAACAGTGGTGATATTGAAACTCATTATATAAAAGCATGCGCAGCAGCACCAGCCGATGCTAAGGTAATAGTGCAAAATACACAGAGGGTGGGCCCTTTTGATTAGTTGTTTTACACCCCTGTTAGCATGAACAATACATTTCAGGTGCAGGGGATGCTTGACTCTGGTTCCATGGCTTTTACTCTCAGCGAGCAGGCAGAGCATAAGATGTTGAGTGAGAACATACTCTCAGAATCCATTCCTTTCCTTTGACTTTGAGATTGTGCTAATAGGCTGCGGAGGGACACTTAGCAAACCCAAGTGTATGTACAAAGTAGAAATGAAACTGTATGGAGAGAGCTGTATCGTACCTGTCCTTGAGGTGCCTGGCCAACGAGACGACTTAATCATAGGCACAAATGTCATCAGATTTCTCATGCATCAGCTGAAAATAACCAGTGACTATTGGCGCCTGGTTGCCAGTGGCAATCTTCTCCCAGAGTGTGAACAGTTCCTTGATCTCATGGCAAACTCATCCAGGTGGAGAGGCGAGGAGCTTCCAGACAGAATCGGGACCGTTAAACTCCAGCATGCGGTTACGCTATTGGCTAAGAAAGAACATCTTGTTTGGGGTAAGTTGCCAAATAACGCTCCCATGTCTCCAGGCAGCACAGTAATAATTGAGCCCATCATCCAAGTGCATGCCTCGTAACATCATGATCAGTCGTGTCATTACACCATTGTGGGGTGACAGATGGATCCCAATGAAAGTCACAAACATGTCAGACAAGCCTATCACCCTGAAAAGAAACAGCAAGCTGGCCGACGTGTTCCCCTGTCTAGCTGTTGAAGAGTTTGAGGTTTTTCAAGGTACCAGCCAACTCAACAACGTTAAGGAAGCGGAAAGTCATGGCAAGGCTAAACCTAAAGATTTCAAGCAGCGACTACAACAGGTTGGACTCACTGAGGTTGATATCGATCAGGCCGGCCAAGGAGGAAAAGAGAGGTTGGTCGCGCTGCTTGAAAAGTACAATGACATTTTCTCCAAATATACTCTGGATTGCGGTGAGGCAGAGGGCTTCTTGCACCGCATCAGGCTCACTGATGAGAGACCATTCCGTCTCCCTTACTGGCGGGTGCCACCAGCCCATTACCAGAAACTGCGACAGGTCCTTTCAGAAATGGAAGAACAGGAGATCATCAGGAAGTCAGTAAGTGATTATGCCTCTCCCCTCGTACTTGTGTGGAAAAAAGATGGCAGTTTGAGACTCTGCACAGACTTCAGGTGGCTGAATGCGAGGACGCTCAAGGATGCGCACCCATTACCACACCAGTCAGACTGCTTGGCTGCCCTGGGTGGGAACACCTACTTCAGCACAATGGATCTGACCTCTGGCTTCTATAACATCCCAATGGCAGAGGAGGACAAGAAATACACTGCATTCACTACTCCAATGGGACTGTATGAATTCAACAGGATGCCCCAAGGTTTGTGCAACAGTCCTGCCTCATTCATGCGCATGATGCTCAGCATATTTGGAGACCTGAACTTCAGCAGTTTGCTGTGTTATCTTGATGATCTGCTTGTGTTTGCTGCAACTGAAGAAGAGGCGTTGGAGAGGCTGGAGGTTGTTTTTCAGCGGCTCAGGCTTCACAACCTTAAACTGAGTCCAAAGAAATGCCACCTGATGAGATCTTCAGTAAATTTCCTACTTAATGTGTGGGAGGGGCTCTGGGTCCTCCACTCCTGCTGGTCAGGGAGAAGTTGTTCTTTTAACCACCACCAGCTGCTGGACGTCGTTCGAGAAAAACGTGGCCGATTGCCGAGGCTTCTGAAGTCCTTGAAACTCTTCCATCCGACTCTGACGAGGAAAAACACAACCGTATTTACCCTGTTCTTGTTCCGACTTTAGTCCATGAACAATTCTAATTAGTATCTGGGTGAAGCTGGGCGAAAAAACGTTGAAATAGGCAGTTTCTTCCCCGTTTTTCCCCCGCTGGTGATTGCTGACCTGACGGCAGGGAGTTAAAACACGTGATACCCATTGGTTAAAAGGCCATGAATTTACAGTATGGACTGATAATAACCCTCTTACCTACATCCTGACGAAACCGAAGCTTGATGCGTGTGAACAGCGCTGGGTGTCTAGGCTCGCTCCTTACACATTCGACCTGAGACATATACCTGGCACCAAGAACATAGTGGCTGATGCTATCAGCAGAGATCCTTTCGCAAGATCAGTAAGCCACAGGCTCATCACAGTACAGTCACCTTCTTGCTGAAGCCGAGGGTGTTAGTCACAACGGCATTCAAGACACTTTCCGACTCAAAGTCCAGTGTCAGCGGATGAAGAAGTTACCTTGTGGCAGCATTAAGTCTCAATCTGACCCCCTCATGTGTCACAGTGATCCTGTGGCTGTCAAGGCCCTTTTGGATGTTCATGCTCAGTGGGAGATTGCTGCCGAGACGAGAGCTGTGGAGTTGGCTCAGACTGTCCAGGATCTGTTGCTGCCAAGACTCCCTTCCTGTGTTCTCGTTAGAGGAACTCAAGCACAGTCAGGAATTTGATCCCATTATTTCAAAACTCCTACCATTTGTGCTTCGCAAAACAGGTCGCCAAGAAGCTGTGAGATCATGTGTTTTGTGTGTATGGCTTTCAAGAGCGTGTTCACTCCGATCAGGGAGCTAATTTTGAGAGTGAGCTCATAGCAGAATTGCTCAAACTTTCCGGAGTCTCCAAATCACACACTACTGCATACCATCCAATGGGAAATGGAGGAACGGAAAGATTCAATCGAACACTTGGGAATATGCTGCGGTCTCTCTCTCTAAAAGAGAAACAAAAGTGGCCTCAACAGATACAAGCTCTGACTTTTGCATATAATGCAACAGTACATGAAACAACAGGATATGCACCGTTCCAGCTTATGTTCGGCAGAACCCCGAGGCTCCCTGTGGATGTGATGTTCAAGCAAGTGTTGCATGATCCAGTGGTTGTTGATTACAAAAGCTATGCCAAAACGCTCATGTCACATCTTCATGAAGCAGCAAGAATTGCCCAAGAACACAGCATCAAAGAACAGGACCAACAAGCAAGTGGTTACAACAGAAAAGTGAGAGGCACTCACCTGAACTTAGGGGACAGAGTGCTTATTGCAAACAAAGGTGAGAGAGGAAAGAAGAAACTGGCTGACAAATGGAGTGCAATTGTGTACACAGTTAAAGACAGAAACCTGCAGACACACACATATAAGCTGGTGGATAGTAGTGGAAACACTAAGATAGTTCATCGAAACCTGGTCTTAGACATCAGCTTTTTGCCTGTGGTGACGACTGGAGAAGACTTGTGTGATACTGAAGTGGAGGAAAGGTCGTATACGACTGATTCCCTGGACTCTTTGGAGGAGGAGGATTCAAGAGGCAGGACCAGTACGTGGATAATGAGTGGAAAGGAAACCCGGAGTCAAGTGATTATGAGTGAACGATCAAGTCAAGGCATTCCAGAAGTGGACTGGTCTGCAGATGGTCCAATCCAGTGCTTCCCAAATGACCAGAACCGGTCCAGCAGAGACACTAACTTCGACAGTTTAGTTGCAGGGGCTGACTCAGACTCATCATTCATGTCACATGTACATTCAGGACACCTGAACACTCAGTCACATCCTGCAGACACAGGTCATGTCACAGTTACACAGGTACAATCGACAGTAGAAACTGAACCTGTAGTCAGGACAAGGGCAGGCAGGGTTAGCAAAAGAGTCAATCGACTCATTGAGTCCATGGTCAGAAAGCCTTTTGATTTAAGGGGTTTTCCGAGTTCAGTTAACAAGAGATCTCAGTCACTACTTACACTGTTTTAAAGTGACAAGCTTGTAGTTTTTTGTTTTTGTTTGTACCTCTGATCTGGTGAATATGCCTTTTAAGGGACAATGTCACTAATGTATGTGTTTTGTGTAATATGTGCATGCTTGAGAGTAGCAGGGAGTTGTGTGGTGTACAAGGCATCATATTGATCTAGGAGGGACTAAGGCTTGATCTCCCTTATGTTTTCTCTGAACCTATATAGTAGGTGGCTCTTACAGCCGATGGTAAAGCTAAGAGTTTTTCAGTTAACCCTGCTCAAGTTTGATGTCAGTTGTCTTGGAGGTCAGAATGGTTTATTCAGAGGTACACTATGGTCTGGATTTTTGCGAAATGTAGGAGGTGTGGATGTAACCGATGTATAACTTCTCTTGTTTATATTTCACAGTGATGCAAATTAGTCGCTTTTCGGCGCCTCCCGCTTTTTTAACGCTGATTTGGGTGACTTGTGTAATTCGTGGAGAACCGAAGAGTTTTCGTTTTGGGGGGGTGTCCGTCCGTCCCTCCCTCCGTCCGTCCGTCCGACTGATGGACAACTTCTCACTTCAAAAAAGAAGAAGAAATCTAGATCGCAAAATAATTAAACAAGCGAGTGACTGTTTTTCCTGGCCGATGACAGGTTCCTTGAACACAACACGAGCGTAACGTGTCTTCACGTGGTGTATGTCTCGTCTAAAAGGAGTGCTGACGGAGAGCACCGGAACGCCGCTCCAGCTCATCAAATATTGCAGTACCCATAAGGAGCCGTACACATGCCGCAGTGTTTGCGTGGCTGTGTCTTTAGTTGTAAGCACAGTGGCGATCTGTTGTTATTAGCATCTGGTTAGCTAGCTATGCTAACGAATTTAAAGAGCTTTTCTACAACCAGGTGGAAGAGAGCTCTCTCCTGAGAGGCTCAAATAACCTCAGCTTAGTGAGGTTAAGACACACCTAGATATGATCATTATAGTTATTAATGAGACATTAGAGACTAAATGAAAAACAGGTATAACATACTATATGACAGTAAAACAAAGTTGTTATTAATAAAGACATTTTTTAAAAGGGGAGTGATTCGTAAAATATCCAAAAAGAAAAATCTGCTTACAGTTCTGTTTCAAATGGGTGTTGAGATGTATCCATAGATCTCCTCATGTTGCTCTCAAAGTGCACCAGATTGATGCTTTTAACTTCAATATTTTAAAAAAAATCTTCCCGGGTGAGCATGCCC
>NW_011340377.1:0-16658 GCF_000735185.1 Notothenia coriiceps | reverse complement strand
CCCCCCGTTGATAATTCTCGATCGTTGGCACGCTGATAACAATTATTTTTTAAAATGGCACTTCATACCAAAAAGGTTGCCGACCCCTGCTCTATGGGCTCTATGGCCGGTCCGCGGACCCCCACCTTTAAGCGGCGGGTTCCAGCAGGAAAAGCTGGAGGCTGGAAAAGAGTGAGACAGGTAGCGCGCAAAAGTAAAAGTGGAACCGAGAGTGGTATGCCGCTGCTGCGGTTTATATTCAGGTGCGCCTTATAGTCCGAAAATTACGGTACTTGGTTATGTGTCTCTCTTATAATAGTGTGTTTTTACTGCTTTCGTCAGGCCCCTTATTGTGCAGCTAATAGCTGTCGTGTTGCATTGTTGCCAAATGCATTGGGCAGGAGGTCATGGTGGGTTTTTTTTGCAGTCAAACCTCAAGCTTTATTCTGTAGTTAGATTTTAAACCTTATGTTGTCAAAACTTTGTGTTGTTTTTATGCATTATATTTGTGAGTTTTTGGTCCTAATCTAGTAAACGCACTATCCTAGGACACCAGGAAGGGAATGTCTCCAAATGTGTAAAGTACTTTGAACATTTTAAATATATTATTAACATTTTAAATTGTATACCCCGTTTATCTAGGCCCTTTTTGTTTTGTTTAATGTATATATGTCACACTGTGGGACTGCGGGAAACGGTATCTTGAGATTTCTGGCAGTAATTTTGACTGAAAGCTGACTTTGACTTTTTGACTTAGTTGTGTTTTCTTTTTCGAAGGTTGAGGTCAGGGAAAGATTGTGGTCATAGTTAAAAGCAATACTCTGTGATATACACACTTTGCTGACTTGTGATGCCGTTGAGTATTTTCTATCATCCTTTTAAATATCAGGAGACACTGTATTTTTGCGAGAGTGATTTGATGTAATAATTGTTCTGGAGGGAAATGAAAACACATTTTGTTGAGCAGTGATCGCCATCGAAGCAGCGCCCTCCACAAATAAATAAAGAGACGTCACAGCGCCGCCCACACCATTTGATTGACAGGTGATGTCAGGGAAGGAGGTGCAGAAACATCACACCAAAAATAAACCAGGATCTTGAAGATTAGCCGTGTTTAATCTGCAGTGAGGCGTGAAGCAGACTGCTCTGAAGGATTTCAAACAAGGTGGATCCTGGACAGATTCCTGCAGCTCCTCCACGCCGCGTTATGCAGCTTATTCTCATCATATGGCCCTCGGTTAACGAGCTGATGCAACAGTCAGCAAGATCACTCCTTTCCTCCCCTCCTCCTCTTCCTTCCTACTCTTTCCTCCTCCATTGCCTCCTTCTTCCCCTGGTTCCTCACCTCCTTCACCCTGCCTTCCTCCGACCTCTTCTCTCCGCTCTACTGCTTTTGACTTTCTTTGCCATTATAACTTTTTCTACTTCTCTCTTCCATCCTCCGTTCCTTCCCTCTTTTGTCTCCTCCTGTCTTTTTTATTCTTTATTCCTTGCACTCTTTTTCTCGTAGCTTCTCCACTTCTACTCTGCCTCGTCTTTTGTTTGCTTTCTCTCTTACCTTCTTCATACACGTTTTCTCTTTCCTCGTCCCTCCCTAGTTTCTTTCCTTCCATCTTGCTCTACTTCTTCACTTTTTCTCACTCGTCTCCTTCATCTCCTTTCGCATTAAGCTTGACATCTTTTATTTCTCTTTCCTATTTCCTTCCCTCCTTCAAACTTCTGTTTTCTTTCGTTCCATTTTCATTTCTTTCTGTCTTTCTTTTCTGTCCCAGTCTTTCCATTATTACTATTATCACTCTTTCCTTTCTTTTGAACCCTTTATTGTTTCCTTTCCTAATTTCTTATCTTTTCCCTTCTAGTCTATCCATCATTTCTCTTTCATTCCTCTTTCGTGTGTCTTTT
Source organism: Notothenia coriiceps (assembly GCF_000735185.1). Taxonomy (NCBI): domain Eukaryota; kingdom Metazoa; phylum Chordata; class Actinopteri; order Perciformes; family Nototheniidae; genus Notothenia; species Notothenia coriiceps. The sequence continues at coordinate 14,777 of NW_011340377.1, read as the reverse complement.
CATTTCCTTAATATCTTCCTTTTTCCAGTCTTTCCTTTATTTGTTCATCACTCTTTCTTGTTTCTTTCCTTCCTTCATGTCTTTATCATCCCTCTCTCCCTTCCTCTTTTTGCTTCCTTCCTTTAATTCCTCTCTCTTCCTCTCCGTACTTTTTCTTTCTGTTATGGAATGTGTGATGAGCCTCCAGCTAATCCCATCCCCAAAGCACCTTAGCAACGCTCGCTAAGGGAATTTGGAGAAGAAAAAAATCACACACACACACACACACACACACACACACACACACACACACACACACACACACACACACACACACACACACACACACACACACACACACTCGTATATGAGACGTGCACAAAGCCCAGCAAGCAGCCCCCTATTGGCAGCAAGTGGATTCAGGGATGCACTAATACATCTTCAAATGTGCTTTTTAAAGCGTTTGGAAAGGCTCTGTCTTCGGGCGATAACTCCCCACCGGTTAAAGGATGGATGCTCCCGTTGTGTTTCAGCAGCGGTCTACCCACCCTCGCTTTTTTCTCATCCTTCCACATCCCTTGCCATCGCTCCCTCCTTCCCTTTCTCCTCTCCAGCGAGCAACTTGTGTACTTAAAGTAAAAACAAGTCAAAGTTTGTCATGGCAGCGGCTGCATTTTGTAAAGTTTCCTCCTGAGGATGTTTCAGCTTCTACTTCTGTAGTGGACGCTGTTTATTTAACAATTTACACAGATGGTCATAACAGGGATCAAATCAGAGAGGGATACATCGATATTGACTTAAAAAACTCACCATTTATGCTTCGGTTTTGTATCTTTCAGTTCATACATTTGTATACACTATTTTACTTATTTTCCCTTCCTGTAATTTGCTGGGATTCAACCTGATGTCGTTCCTTAAAAGAAGTCGGATTGGGCGAGACAGATATTATATTTCTTTATAAAATGACACCATAACTTCTTTACTCAATGGCTCTTTACTAAGTGGCAACATACTTGCCTGCATACTTTGTCTGCATTCACTGCGGCTGAACGCTACATAACTACATATGGTGACACTGCAGCAAGTGCTTTGTTAATGTTCAGGAATTCTATGAATGAGAAAAGCTTTATTAGATTGTTATAGAAACTTTCCTAAGGCTGCAAAGCACCACGTGCGGTCCTTTGATACTCCACTGTATGTCTGCACATATAGGGGGATGTTTTCATACTTCATGGCCATGTTTAGGAAGGTATGTAACTCAAAGAAACTGCAGCTTCAACAAGGGAAACAAAAGACGAAGGAAACATCACTGTGATTGAAAGATAAATACTTTGAGTAAGTTATCTTTTCATATTGACAATAATGTTAAATGGCTCCCCTACCCAGCATGCACTGCACCAAACCCATTAACCTTTTTTACCTTCAGATTTTGGCGTTTTTTTTCATTCGTTCGGTCATATTTTGAGGCGATAATGGGAATCTGTAAATACCCTCAGACACTGAATCCCTCTCAACGTTTAATCTGAGTCCACAACCACTGGCTGCCAACACAGATCATCCTCCTGTTCACACACACACACACACACACACACACACACACACACACACACACACACACACACACACACACACACACACACACACACACACACTGAAAGGCCCGTGGAAGTGGATCAGGGAGGTGGGTGTGTGTAGGAATCTTCAGCCAGGCTATCGCTAACAAGCATGCTCGTCTCTCTCTCCTTTATACAGCAAATCCCTCTACTCCACGCCGGAGATTAGCATATTGTTTAAATGCATACACACACACACACACACACACACACACACACACACACACACACACACACACACACACACACACACACACACACACACACACACACTCTAGACAAACACTTAAAGCTGCATGTCCCAATTGAAAATCTGGAGTCACTATGGTCACTTTTGAAATGAAGCAGTAGGAGAAACCTGTGAGCACTCACCTGAGCTTTGATCCTTCCTCAGATGTTTTTTGGGCTATTAACAACCTGTCTAATCGTGTTCCCACATATTATATATTATTTTCCTATTAATGTAATAGCATTTCTATGTTATAGTTAGTCAAGGTGGAGCCAATGTTACTACTTCATACTGTTTGGTAGTTTGTGGTGACACTTGGAAACACTGCTAGACTATAACGACTATAAATACATTTGACCAATTAAAACCAAAGTTGTAGTTATCCTTAAAAAGCCAAGATATCCATGATTTAGCTTCCTTTGTGCAGCAAACACACATACTAAAGGTCATGTATACCTTACAACATGAACCTTTTTACTTAACTATAACTGTATTTAACAATGTTCAGTCTTTACGTGTAAAACATTATTTAGAGGCACTGAATTGAAGCTCTTCTGTAGTTTCAACTTAGAACATTTGAGCATTGGCTGTTAAAAACCCCAGACCTGTAAACCATGAATACACAGACACACACAAACGCACACAGGTCTCCCCATGTCAAACATCACTAAATAATTATGGCACCATTGCCGGTGATTGGCACTAATTGACCGGTGTTTTTGGCCGCCACACTGGTAGGAGGCTGTAGAGACGTGAACCAGATCTCACCTGCAATCTGCAAATGACAGAGTTTTCTCCGCAGAGGTGAGAGGCAGAGAGCGGCTCGTTGGCCTCTGGGCCGGCAGGAGACCTTTTAACTCCCGTGATTACCTGAGACCGAGCTATACTTGTAATCATGTTAGTGTTTCCTGTTCTCCTCCATTCTCCTCTCCCCCTACTTTCTTCTCCGAAGTGCCGTAACCCTCCAGGAGAAGCACCGTGGTGTTTGAGGTAATTGGCTTGAGGAGACCTCACTTTTGCTCTTGCATTTATAATTGGTTTAAAAGTAGAACGCTCTTCCTGCTTTCCATTGTCCAATGTTAGTTTTTCTCCTGCTGGCAGAACGCTTGCTCCATCATTTATGGCGTGAAATGTAAGCCAAACGTTGCCGATTCCTTTGGAAGAATTCATTTTGTTTTTAATAATATACAGGGGTTCATAGTGTCCTACTGTAGCCAGCCAGGAATATGACATCTCTTTACTTTGCTTGATTTTCTATTACATGTCACGGACCTCCTTATAACTTCAGCATTTCAAAGATGAGGGACAATTAATACATTATACTTCTTGAAATATGGTAAATGACATTATGTGAAGTCCATAACTCTTGGTGCAGTTGGTTCATTTCAGCACCTGGACAGCTCCAGAGAACTACGTGTACTTTTTAACTTAACATAACTGATCAATGGAAGATACAAGAGTAGTAGAAGTTACTGGCTTATTATTACATCTTAACTGTAAGCACTCATTACATTCACTTGTTGGATATTAAGAGATAAGTCTGGTTTAATAGATATAGGATCATTACTTTTGTATGTAGTGTTTCAACCATTATGCTTTTCCCCTTATTTATAACTATATTGATTCAAAATGGTAGGAATAGGAGGACTAGAAACAGATTGATAGAAAGACAGCAGAGGCTAAAATATCCACTCTTTTAGTCTCGAATCAGCCTTTACCGAAATGCAACCTGTTTATTTTCATTATCAATGTGTAGTACACAAGCCCAGTATCATCAGGGTTTTCCTTACACATATTTGCCACATTGTACATGTATTTAGTTATTTCCCAGCACTAGGGCCCATATTGTCTGTTTAGTTTTGTATCAGACCTACAGTAAAGGTGTTAATATATCCAAATATTTCAGTAAATATGTTTCTGATCAGTGTGGTTGTTGTCACCAAGGCTCTGCATGTGAGAAAACCCAGGCAGTAAAACCCTTTATTTGCAGGGAAACGGTGCAGACTAGCACAATTTAAATGGGGGAAATCAGCATTCAACACGCAGCCAATGGGAGAAAAAAAGCTCATAATCTGAAGTAAAACGGCTTGAAATAAAACACAAACTGTCTCCTCATGGCTCCCAGTGGCCCCGTTACGTTGAGGCTTCGTGCGTCTGGTGGGCGGGGCCCCAGAGACTCTGAGCAGACGGCGTGTGATGATTATAGGCCCCCGGGGAGATCCAGGGGTTATTCCCTAATTGATTGTCATGAAAGGCCCTAATTGAATTGAGCAGCATGGTGGAACAACACACCATGCACTCCGTTTGATGCCTGACGTATAAAAAAACAAAACAAGGCGGTGTAAAGGTGACGTTGAGATTTGGTGGGAAAAGTTTTCATATCAGCTGCAACTCTGCAAATAAGACGTATGCTGCTAGAATAGAGGCGTAGATATACAAATATATGAACAGTTTTGGTCATAAACCATCATTTCTCTATTTGTTAATGAAAGTATGTGATGTCATTTGGGTTAAATCAGATAGAAAATATAATAAAATGTTCTTTTGCAGACAGTCGTTACTCAAGGCTTTACAAAAAGGTAGATTTCCATTAGGCTACATTCTGCACCGTATTTAGTTTCTACTATGTTAAAAAACAACACTGTATTTGGAGTCAATCTTATCTTGGAGCAATTGTAAAAGTTTATTTTCAATATTTTGATTTTCTCTCATGCTTAACTTTTAATCTTTTTTTCCCCCTTTTCATAATTTAGTTGTCAATGTACCTCGATTTACTTTGTTCCTAATTCGGCTCTTAACGTTTTTGTATTTGTAAAGACAGAGACAAACTGTGAACTATTTGGCATTTTACCTCTTTTTTAAACATTAAAAGTGGCAGAAAAAGAGAGGAAATGATGGAAAATGACTTTTCAGACAGCAGAGTGATGCAGAGAGTCAGACCGCAGCGCTCCCTCAGCACCAATAGGTCTGCTTTTGGAGAGAGAAGGGGAAGGGAAAGGGGGAGGAGGGGGCCCTCGGATTAAGAGACTGAAAAATGGTTAAAACGTGTCAACGTGTAATTGCACGATAAGGCCCCCTCGCGAGGAATCCGTTGGCCCCGTTGCTATTTTCTATGGCGTCCCGGCTAATCTCCTCGCGCCACATTCGGTCTTGTGCAATCGGTCCCCCGTAATCTCCCATGACAGAACCGGGTCCAACGTCGAGGTGAGGGTTTTTATAGGAGGAGAGGGAGGGAAGTATGCGGAGGCGTGATAAACTGATGCCGATTAGCCACGTTTAGGACACCGGGAGCACGGGACAGGGGGGGGGGAGGGGGTGCGAGGGCTCAGGGGCTCAGGGTTACAGTGTCCGCGCATGTGCCAAAGGGAACATGAGGAGAGGAGGAAAACTTCCAGAAACATGGCTCCTCGGTGACGGAGCCGCTGGGTGGAAGTGGACCAGACTGTGAGCTTTATTCGTTATAAAACAAACACTGTGTATTTTCTTAAAGTGGTGCAAACATCCTCTATATTTCTACTTTCCTGAGCCTCAGAGACACCTACATGTGATCCTTTGAATCATCACACCTCATAATATTTGTCATACATTTGATATTAGGAGGAATTCCTCTTGACATACCTCGAGGTAGTCATGATAGTTGTTTATCTTTTTGTGGCAAAGTTTGGTTGTATATTAATACTGAAGACATCATGGATGAGACAGCAGCAGTATTAAGAAATAAATCCACATGCTTTATCTTCAAATAACTTATAATTAACTTCACTAAATCCTTTGTTTTCCATCTTTGCTCTCTCTTTTACAATATCTAATCAATTAAATGTGATCCCAGACAAACTCAAGTGTATAAATGAACAAATCTCATTTAGCATTGTCTGACTCTGATACAGTAACTTGCCTTTTTATTAAATTGTATTTCAAACATTTTTGACGGATATCATGGAGTCTGAATAACACATCTTTGTACTTCCTTTCAGTCTTGCCGTAAGCAGTTAGCTTTAGAGCTACGGTAATGTGTAGGAATGAGAAAACAAGAAGTTCCATTTCATATTCATCCATCCTTCAGTAGTGAAATGCAGGTGGTTTAATGTGTCCTCCACAAATCAGAAAATACAGTAGCACTATTCTTAAATCAAACCTATTCTCATATTTGTTTCCGGCTTTAATTTCCTGTCATCTTTTATGAAATTGGAACTATTTTTTTAAAGATTACACATTTCAATCCTGATTTAAGAGCAAAGACAAACCCAAGATATTTAAATCAATCTGAGTTAAATTAAATCCCAGGGATGATAAATACCTCCAGTTGAAGCAGCTGACGTCCAGGGAGACAGCTTTATTATTTGTGATTTGCATCCACCCTGCCCTCTTGTTTTTAAGTCCAGACCCGAGTGGGACTTAGTCTGATAAAACCAGGGGTGTTGTTTGCTGGGCTTTTTGTTACTGGTGACCCCCGGGCTAATCCCCATTCTCCTCCAACACAAAAACCTCCTCCGTCTCCCCCCTCTTCTTCCTCCCCTTTCTCCTCTCGCTCATTCATCCCACTCTCACTACCCCGGGCCCTCCAGTGATTCAGCCATCAAATTTAAAGAAGGAAATAATGTAACAACCAGGAGAACCGTGCACACACACAGAGGCAGGCGTTTGATGGAAAGGGGTGAGATTTGAGAGACCCAGGGGGAGGCGGGGGTGACCCAAACTGAAGAATTAGTTGTTCAGCGGATACTCTTGTTGTCGGATTTACTTTTGCTTGAGATCTAGATTACTGAGGTCATGACCCTGAGGCAGGTAAAAAAAAATGCAAGTTTATACCAACAGATAATGTCAGTTTGTGGATAGGACTACAATAAAACTGTTAATTAGGATTAAACAGATTATTTAGTTTGTATTTCTATATAGTATATCTCCTATTTAGATGCAGACCAATACATAATTAAACACAGTAAGGATATGAGAGAAGGGGTCTAGCTTAAGAAAACACATTTTCACTACATGTGAGAATGCACAAAATGGAGATATTAAATAAGAAATCAACATATAGAAGTATTATATAATTATGAGAATGTAGTCCCTGTTTTGTTACCATGTTGCATCTGCTAGTTTGTTTTGGAAATGATAAATAATAAACATTAACATTTATTTTAGTTTTAAAGCCGGGGAGTCTTAAAACATGTGGCACAATTTAAAATGATACACAATTGGAAAATAAGTCAACTCTTAGGCTAATATGTGATCCAACAAGTGTTGTAGTCCAACCTTTGAGTTACAGGCTGTCAGATAATCCACCTGCAAACTATGTGAATCCTAAATGTTATGAACTCTTGGAGATCTAAAGTGTTGGCAGAGAAGACTAACATCATTTTACAATTACAGAGTGTATCATAAAATCATAATCTTAGGACAGAAAATTAAAATCCTAAAAGCAATTTCAGGAAGAAATGTAGGCCTCTTTAATGGCCTGTTTTTTGATTATTATTGTTTTAAATAAGCTACATTTCCAAATGAAAAGGCCTTCATTTTAAACATTGCTCTCAGGGATGTCCAACATGTATTTATATTACTAAGATGCATATCGTAAAAATGTATATCAGCTAATATAACAAGGCAACCAGAAAACAAATGTTTCTATTATAGCAGAACAGAATATATAATGTTTTGTTTATTTTTAATTCTAGGAGAAATACTTGTTTAAATTCCTGGATGTTAAATTGCCCTTTTTTCCAGATCATCCCGAATAAACATACCTGTAGTGTTTTAATTATTCTTTTTAGTTCCCATTAGCATTTTGACCAGATGTTGGCAGTTTTCCTTGAATTCATTAAACTCGTCTTCATTTCAACAATATATGCTTGTCACCATTTCCAAATATATATTTTTAGAATAGGATTCAATGGAAATAAACATTACATATCGGTAATACAGGCTTTTTAAATCTCCTGCAAAACATAATGTCTAACGCTTTTGGTGAAACGTTAAATTCCGCGTAAAATCGACACAGAAAGAGGCTTCGTAGTAAATTATGTACAATTGCGTAAAAGTGTTTTCAGTAGGCCTATTTATTCACAATTTACAAGATTTTACAACAACAAAAACAAATTCAAATTACATCGACTGACTCACATGTTTACAAGCATTAAAACTGGAAATCAATTTAAATTGCAGCCTTGAAACTTTTTTTTTTAAACACATCTTCCTCACACCGCCCTCCATTTATTATACGGTTCCTTCTTTAAACAGGTTTTCCCTCAAACACGCAGCTGGTGCCTTTAATTCCACAGAAAATTAGGAAAAAAATAACCTTCAAAACGCACCAGCCTTCACGGATTATAATTTAAATCGTGTCAAAACTTGGCATGCTCTGTTCCAGAGAGCAAAAGCTTTCCTTTAGCTTCGGACAGACAAAAAATCCATCACTGAAAGAAAAATAACAATAAAAAAAAGTTTGTTCAAAGTGATTGCATTTTTATGGCTATAACCGCCCTATAATTTACAATTCATCAGCAGCAGCCCACATCTTTAAATATTTGGTTGTGGTTTTGTAGTGCTTAAACATTTAGAGATTTTAAATATGAGTCAGAGGAACTGTCCCGTTTACCGGAGTGGAGCCGCTGCTCTGGTAGTGCTGCGGGTGGAGCACGTGCAGTCTGCTGTGAACGGAGGAGTCCCCCGCCGCCTCTCCGGTGGGCAGGTACATGCTGATCATGTCCCGCAGGTCCCCGGTGGGGCACTGCTGCGGTGGGCGCGCTGTGGACACCGGAGGGCTCACACTGGGCTCAGATTTCACCAGGGAGCCCAGAGGCACCGGGGACACACCGGAGCTCTGGTGCGAGTATCCGGTGATCCCCCCGTATCCCGGCGGGGAGGCGCTCATGTAGCTTTGAGAGTTTGAGATGGGGCTGTAGGACAAGGCGCTCATGTCGTACCGGTGCGGGTTGTGTGGGTGATGGTGGTGCGGGTGATGGTGCGCGTGATGGTGAGCTCCGGAGCCCGGGTGTTGTGTGTACAGCTGCGCCTCCTGCATCATGGCGTGCGCCGCCGCCGCTGCAGCCGCCACCTGGCCCGAGTACGCACCGTTCGCCCAGCCGTTCACATGCGAGGCGTAGCCGGCATTCCCACCTCCGTGACCCCCTCCTCCAGGGCTATCCAGCCGCTGCCCGCCGCCCACCATGCCAATCCCCGGGTGTGATCCGAGGAGCCCCCCGGCCAGAGAGTACTTGTCCTTCTTCAGCAGCGTCTTGGTCTTCCTCCGCGGCCGGTACTTGTAGTCCGGGTGTTCCTTCATGTGCATGGCCCGGAGCCGCTTCGCCTCGTCAATAAACGGCCTCTTCTCCGCCTCGGTCATCACTTTCCACTCCGCGCCGAGTCTCTTACTGATCTCGGAGTTGTGCATTTTTGGGTTCTCCTGGGCCATTTTCCTCCTCTGGCCCCGGGACCACACCATGAAGGCGTTCATGGGTCTCTTGATTCTGTCCTGCGGGACTTTGCCTCCTCCTCCCCCCGGGTTGGATGGGTTGGTCTGCGGGACCATGGGGGAATGTAAGTCCGTCTCCATCATGATGCTGTACATTCACCTGGTCTTGTTGGACAGTCAAACACACAGAAACATTCAGGCAGCTCCGATAAAGATAAAGAGTGAAAGAAAATGAATCCACTCGGAGGAAAACTCACTTCCCCTTTTACGCTTCTTTTTTCCTGCTGTAGCCGAGAAAAATAGACCCTGCAGTTTGACTTTGGTTGAAGCTCGACTGGGAAAAGTTACCGGAGCAGCTAAATGAGCGAGGGACGGCCAATGGAGAGGCGCGATAGGAGACGTGATTTGCATGCAGGGGCTCGAGGTTCTGGTGACGTCGGAGCGCGAGACCAAAAAAAAATTACTCCCTCTGTCATCTGTTTTGTGTGTGTAGCTGGTGTGTGTGTGTGTGGCTCACAACACACACACATGTAAACAGTTTAATTCCTATCATTTTGCGCATGCTTTACGCAGGCTCTGTACACTGATATATTTCATCACATGTCAAATATGATATAACTTAAAGGCTATTTTACATCTTTAAAAAAGTAACAGCAAATTAAGCTTTAATGGTAAAAACATAAGCTTTGCAAAATAGCAGAAAACATGTGCCTGTTTTATAAAAAACATTGCTTCAAATTTAAATGAAAATCCAAATACGCAAGTTTAAAATGACAGAATGATTCATGAGTATTTCAGCACATGTAAAATATGATATGATATAGGCTATATAGTTATAACAAAATAAGGTTTCATCAAATAAAGCTTGAATGGTAACAACATTAGCTTTGCAAAACAGCAAATGTAATAAAAATAGCCTCAAATTTAAATAAAAATAAAAATAATCATAGTCTAAATAAGCAGAGCTCCGTCACTCTTACAGCAACAAAAAGGACAAAAGTGTCAAATGCACACAATATCTTAATTAAAAAATATGATGTTGCAGTTAATTATACTTTTAGAGCTCCGCGTTAAACACAGAAATGGCTCATTATCGCAATCTATACCTACACTTATACATTATAAGAGGAAAATGGCTCTTTTACATCATAACCAATAGCGTATAATAGAAAAAGGCTACAGTGTATATATGTTTTAATTTCTCCCTGTTTTGTGTCTAACTAAGGGCTCCACCGCCTCCCATTCAGAGCCACAGGTGCTTTTCTGTTGTGCCTGTTGCTAGGAAACAGATGACTGACGCCCGGAGCACGTGCCATTCAAAGCCCTTTTGTTTGTTTCACTAAAGCTGCAGGAGAGCACGAGAGAAAGAGGGGATTTAACCCCTCTAGAAAAACTACTGTAATCCTATAATAAATGTTGGGAGTATAGATTTGTAATGGTAACATTTTAATAATCTATTGCAGGCCTGCTGCAGAAGGCCAGGGATTCTTCTTCTGTTATTAATTTTTTTTTTAAAGGGTGAAATCTGCGTAGCAATTGAGTCTATAACGCTTTTAAACAAATAATACTTTGTTGAATTCAATGTTGTTAAATTGTAAAAAAAAAGAAGAATGTCTGCTAAAACCACCAACACCCATAATATAAAAAATAACACACATAAACCATATTTCACATGTAATGTTTGTGTGATAAATTGTTTTGTGTGTGATAAATACTGAATAATAACCTTCAACATTTTACAGAGCTTAAAGGTGCCACATTTAAGTCACTTGTTTTGTCAGAAACACTCACATATTCAAGTACATCAAAGTATCTGTAACTAGTGAATGTTTAGCGTTTATTGTCAATATATAATTCAGAAAATGAATCAAACATCAGATTTAATTGAATTGTCTATATTTGACATCGTCAGTGAACCTTGTAGAAATGTGATATTCTCCGGCTCGATGCAGCATAAAAGCAGAGTAAAAAGGAAAATGTATTTATTTCATTTGCAGTTTGGTATTCCAGTCTGCTCCACTGGCTTCCCGTCATGTGGAGGATCTTTTCAGCCCTGTGGGATTATTCCCCCGAGTGGCATCTGTCAGGTGCTCTGCCTCTCTGCCTCTCAGCGAGTCGCTCGTTGGCACGCTGGCATGGCGGGATTCTCTTCTCCTTGTACCAGGTGGCTATAGTGCTGCTGAGTGGCTTGTATGATCTGCTCCTCGCACAGTGTGACAATCTCCTCTCTCTCTGCAGCCAGCACTGAAACACACGCACACAGAACATCAGACATCTAATCAGAGAACATTTCACTTTTAACCAAATACTGATATCTTGTCACATGAACACACTTTGCTTTATTTTCTAATGCAGTTCATGTAGTGATTATATTTGCAGGGACTTTTTTCGCATTGTAAGGCTTATTGAATTCACTCCTGGAAGTTGTGTATAGATTCCTGAATTGACAGCTTATAAGAACATATTTCAGGGATGGTTTTATTTACTGTCTGGGACGTGGTGACCTTTTGGAGTCGATGTCTGTGTGTTGGCTTTGTTCGATAGAAGGATCACAGCTCTGTGTGTTTGATTGCTTCTCTCTGTGTGTGTGTGTGTGTGTGTGTGTGTGTGTGTGTGTGTGTGTGTGTGTGTGTGTGTGTGTGTGTGAGAGAGAGTGAGTGAGTGTACTCCCTGCTCTGAGCTCCAGTAGAGCTGACAGCTTGCTGTGACAGAGAGCCTTAAACAAACCCACCAGGTCGCTGTGCACAGGAGAAATGCCTTTGATTCTATTAGGCCTGTGTGTGTGCGTGTGCGTGTGTGTGTGTGTGTGTGTGGCCTGTAGGTTTAGAGATGTCAGGCCTGATAGCCGCATGAAGATGTGAAGAACATCCTTACTGCCGTGTTTTATCTCCACACACACTTTGAGTCCTGCTCATTCCAGGTGTGTAAATGTAATGATCATCTCCATTTTTTATCATTTGTGTCATGGCTAACTTTATACTGAAAGGAACTTCAGTGTGGCTCAAGCTAGAAGTCCACAAGGTAACATTACAGCTAGTGTAAACCAAAGTATCACAGCAGGTGTTCAGTCAGTGTTTCCAGCATTGTCCCGCTCTAACAATACCTGTTGCAGTTCTCTCTGGGGATTTCCAGTCAGACCACGCTGGATCAACACTGCTGTCTAACAGAGGAATCAGAAGCAGATCAACTTTAATTGATGAGTTTTCTCTTTAAAAGGAAAAACTACCCCCAAATAGCTACCAGTATTAACTCTGTTCCAATTCGTATGGATGCCATTCATTGATCTGCATTAGTGAGGCATGTCATGTTTGTTTACATTTAAGGATAAATGGAGGTAAACTGCATAAATTAAATTTAAATCTACTACTGTTACTGTTTTCAATCTGCAGGTTTTTGTCTTCTACAATAAAAAAAATCTTCTCTTTGAATCACACGCCGTGTTTTCTCTTTGGACAGACAACCAAATTGGTTCATTTTAAGCAGTATCTGTTGTATCATAGACAGACAACACTAGCGCCCTCTTCATTATCCAGCTTCCAAACATGAACACACGCATCGTTTTGCTGCAAACAAACACCTCACAAATAAACACTATACTTAGATTATTTGGAGACGTGTGAGAGGCCCTTATGTCTCGAGAGGGCATCACTCACTCAATCACACACACACACACACACACACACACACACACACACACACACACACACACACACACACACACACACACACACACACACACACACACACACACACACACACACACACACACACACACACACACCACAGCAACAGAAGACATATGTCAAGTTAAGTGCCCAGACTCTCTATACAATGGCAGCATTAACATAGTTGATGATGATGAACAGTGTTACATTGGTTTTCTTTATAATATGCCTATTATTGATGTTACTTTTTTTTTGTTAATGGTTAGAATTCTTTAACTAAATGTATTTCTGATATTTCCAATACAAACAGTCTTTAATTGCTGATTGTGGCTTCAATTTGAATTCAGTGTGATTGTCCTGAATATGTCCCTCTTGATTAAACATGTGTTTCTGTTTGCTGCAGGTGAATCCCCGGTGGATAAAGGGTCCATGAAACGCAGAGAAGAACCTGGACTTATGCTCTGATGGAAGACACCAGTCATGCCGGTATACTAGATCCCAAACGTGGTTCTGGTGTTACATTCGTATACGCTCTGAGCTTTGAATCAGGAACAAGTTTGTGAAAACCTAAATTGAGTGTAATTTAACGATGATTACTGGGAGACAATGTGAAAGAATTCCCTTTGCTCCAATAGTCCTCATCAAGCTTTGACTTAAAGGTTTTGAAATTCACTTTCTTTAATAACTTCCATGAATAAATTACCAGTTGCAGCCATCCAAACGGAGACTAACATCATCTTTCTCCAATCCATTTTCCCCCACTTTCAAGTGTCAGAGTAAAGTGGCCTGGTGTACGAACACTGTTAAGCATTTGCACTCATCATTTAATCATTGCACCTCATCCTTTGATTGATGCCTAATGAATGCCCGGGGTCTCGGTTTACAAGACGATCGCTAACAGAGCCTTGCTAATGGCTTTCTCCTGTCTGCCAGACAGCTTCAGGAGCATTTATTCTATCATTTCTCATCCAGATCCTACTTACTTAAAGCAGTCTTACCAAACCAGGCCTGAGCTGCTCTTCCCTTCAGTGGACAGAACGTCCATGTTCACTGTGTGGCTTAAACAAACCTAAAACTACACCATAGACCCTGGTATTAATGGTATGAACTAGTGGGTGACAAATAGGCTTTATAACTTCAACACATATTCATTTCCCATAAGCTCTAAGGCAGGGGTGGGGAACCTCCGGCCCCCGGGCCGTATATGGCCCGCGAGACCATTTGCTACGGCCCTCGAGGTAATTTATAAACACACGCAAAAAAGAAAAAAATTAAAGAAATCTAGACCGCAAAAAAATTAAACAGGCATTCCTGGCCAAGGTCAGGGTCCTTGAACACAACACGAGCCTAACGTGTCATCACGTGGTATATGTCTCGTCTGACAGGGGAGCATGGCAGGGAAGCACCAGAACGTCACTTCTGCACTTCCAAAAATTGCAGTACCCATAAGGAGCCGTACACATGCCGCAGTTTCTGCGTGGCTGTGTCTTTAGTTGTAAACCCAGTGGCGATCTGTTCATCTGTCATACTGATCATACAGTCAATAACTTTGTTGTTATTAGCATCTGGTTAGCTAGCTATGCTAACGAATATAAGAAGCTTTTTCTCCAACCAGTGAGGTAAAGGCACATCTTTATATGATCATTATAGTTCTAAAAAACAAGAGAATAAAGTAAACAGGTATAAAATACTATATGACAGTAAATAAAAGTTGTTATTAATAAACAAGAATACAGTTTGAAAGGGGAGTGATTTGTAAAATATCCATAAAGAAAAATACATCTGCTTCCAGTTCTGTTTCATATGGATGTTGAGATGTATCCATAGATCTCCTAATGTTGCTCTCAAAGTGCACCAGATTGATGCTTTTAACTTCAATATTT
>NW_011340376.1:0-4512 GCF_000735185.1 Notothenia coriiceps | reverse complement strand
CAGGGTTAAGGAGTCATTTTGACTCAAAACTAATGGCTGGGATAGATTCAGCACCCCTAAAAAACCATAGTTAGACATCTCAAAAGTCACTTTTGGTAGAAAAAATGTTTTCACTATTTTTACCCAGGCCCTCTGGGCACCCCAACTTTGATTGGCTCTCAAGGCGATTCCCAGAGGATTTGGCTGTGGATAAATTGGGAGATGTTACTAGACACCTATAGGGACATATGGTAAAAAAAGCTATTGGTAATAAATTATTTCACGATATGGCCAAAAAAATACCTAACTTTCCCTAACTATGAGCAGTAAACTCCCTCAAGAAATGCAGAACGGTGTTAAAAAAAAAGGCATATACTGTATCTCCCACTAGGATTGTCACATAAAGAAAACTGAATCTGCTTTGTTAAATTCTCTTTTGTTGGAACAGATTACTAAAAACAATGATGAAGGATTTAATTTTTTTTTAGAATTGACTATTAAAGAAAACAGGGTAAACTTACTTACAATGATCTGTGTTAGAGTTTCATACCTTTAGGTGAGGGATCTGCCTTTGTTTGAGCAGCTGCAGTGAATGGTGATAATGGAGGCAACAGTGGAATAGTTGCTGCAGCAATCTTTATATCTATAAGAGTGTGTACTGCCTCGTCCGATGCTGATACTTCACTTGGTTCTGAAGCCTTGTCTGTTACTACTGCTGGTGATGGGGCTTTAGCTTCAGTTGGTGCTGTGGCTGTTGCTTCAGTTGGGGCTGTGGCTGTTGCTTCAGTTGGTGCTGCGACTTCAGTTGGTGCTGCGACTTCAGTTGGTGCTGCAACTTCAGTTGGTGCTGTGGCTCTGACTTCAGTTGGTGCTGTGGCTTCAGTTGGTGCTGCGACTTCAGTTGATGCCGTGGCTGTTGCTTCGGTTGGTGTTGCGGCTTCAGTTGGTGCTGCGGCTGTTGCTTCAGGTGCTGCGGCTTCAGTGTATGCTGGGGCTGGTGCTGGGATTGCAGCTACAGCTGGAGCTGGGGATTCAGATGGTGCTGCAGCTGGTTCTGGGGCTTCATTTGTTGGTGCAGCTGTTTCTGGGACTTCAGTTGGTGCTGGGGCTGGTGCTGGGACTGCAGCTACAGCTGGTGCTGGGGCTTCAGATGGTGCTTCAGCTGGTTCTGGGGCTTCAGGTGTTGGTGCAGCTGGTTCTGTGGCTTCAGTTGGTGCTGGTGCTGGGACTGCCGCTACAGCTGGTGCTGGGGCTTCAGATGGTCCTACAGCTGGTTCTGGGGCTTCAGTTGGGGCTGGTGCTGGGACTGCAGCTACAGCTGGTGCTGGGTCTTCAGATAGTCCTGCAGCTGGTTCTGGGACTTCAGTTGTTGGTGCAGCTGGTTCTGGGGCTTCATTTGGGGCTGGGGCTGGTGCTGGGACTGCAGCTACAGCTGGTGCTGGGGCTTCAGTTGTTGGTGCAGCTGGTTCTGGGGCTTTAGTTGTTGGTGCAGCTGGTTCTGGGGCTTCAGTTGGTGCTGGTGCTGGGACTGTAGCTACAGCTGGTGCTGGGGCTTCAGATGGTCCTGCAGCTGGTTCTGGGTCTTCAGTTGTTGGTGCATTTGGTGCTGTGGCTGGTGCTAGGACTGCAGCTGCAGCTACAGCTGGTGCTGGGGCAGCAGATTCAAATGGTTCTGGGTATACACATTTTTCTGTTGAGGTAGCAGCAGATGCATAATTGTCAGTTGTAGCCTCTCCCTCTACATGAGCAGCCACTACAGCAGGGGCCTCAACAGCTAGAGCTGCTGCCTCTTCTACAACAACAGGGGCCTCTGTCTGCACAGCTACAACAGCAGGGTCCTCTGCCTGCACAGCTACATCAGCAGCGTCCTCTGCCTGCACAGCTACATCAGCAGGGGCCTCTGCCTGCACAGCTAGATCAGCAGTTGCCTCCTCAACCAGGGCTTCGACCACAGGAGTGGCCTCAGACAGTAAAGTTTCTACAGGGACGGCTTTCTCTAAATGGGGTAGTGCCTCCAACACCTCTACAGCAGCCGCAGGCTCAGTGTAGGCTTCAGTTGGAGCAGCAGTTTCTGGAACTGGCTCTGAAGGGCTGATAGATTCTAGCTGTGGCTCAGGAGCAGACAGGAGGTCCTCCCCAGACCTAAGATCCTCATGGGCCTCCAGGGCTACCAACACAACATCAGCTTCATCATCGGCTCCTGGTTGAAAATTGTCCGGTAAGGCAGTCTGCACAGGCAACTGTATCTGGTCCTCGATGGTTTGTGCATCTTCTGCAATGAAGCCATTTCTGACTGCTGTAAAAACAGGGTGGACAACACACATTTTTTTATATTTAGATATACGACTTGCAAGCATATTATCAATCTACATTGATCTATCCCTTTGTGATGCCCTGTTAATCTGTAACAGTAACTACCTGACAACGCTAAGCAACACAAATAATAAAGAGAACATTCCTAATTTCATTAAATTGAACATTATTTGGGGGTTGGTGAGCCAATAGGCTTCAATAACAACATTTCTAATGGCCAAATTCAAATGCATCCTAAGGGGACATTCAACAAAGTATAGACTTCGATATTGCAGGGTGTTGAATTATTCCTGTATTTTATTGTCTTAATCTGCATATCAGCATGTTTTTGCATATCATTTTGCTGTTCTTGTAAGAGGCCAAAGACAAATGTCTGAATATGAATAATACAAATCCAAACAACAGCTTAACTCATGGAATGTAGGAGATGGAAAATAAAGGCAACAAGGTACACACCTTGCAACTGCATTGCTCGAGAAAACATTATTTCATTTCCCTGGTTAAACATTTGATTTATTGAAGCCAGTCTTTGTCTAAAGCCCGGAGGGCAAGTCGCTCTCTGAGGAAATGAAATACACATGACAATGCATTTGCTGCATTTTGAGAGAGACCCTTCCTTCATTCTCCTTCTTAATGCTGCTGTTATATTATATGGGAGGCTGTGGGTCAGTGGCAAGTGTGCTGGACTTCGAATCAGGGGATAGCAAGTTCGAGTCCCATTGCAGTCAGCATGTCGTTGTGTCCCTGGGCAAGACACTTCACCCCAAATTGCTCCTGTGGGGATTGTCCACAGTATTGAGTATGTAAGTCGCTTTGGATAAAAGCGTCTAACAAGTAACATGTAATATAATGTAATCCACACTGCCCTCTCACACCTGGACCAGAGGAACACGTATGTGAGAATGCTGTTCACTGACTACAGTTCATCTTTCAAAACCATCGTGCCCTCCAAGCTGGTCATCAAGCTCAGGGATCTCAGGCTCAACCGCGCCCCTCTGTGACTGGATACTGAACTTCCTGACGGGCAGACCCCAGGCAGTGCAGGTGGGAAACATCACATCCTCCACCCTGATCCTCAACACCGGAGCCCCTCAGGACTGTGTGCTCAGCCCCCTCCTCTACTCCCTGTTCACAAACGACTGCATGGCCATACACAGCTCCAACACCATCGTGAAGTTTACTGACAACACGACCGCCATCGGCCTGATCACCGACGGCGACGAGGCGTCGTACAGAGAGGAGGTCGAAACCCTGATATCTTGGTGCCAGGATAACAACCTCCATCTCAACATCACTGAGGACCTGACATGGACTCATCACACTAACACCATCACCAAAACAGCTCGACAGCGGCTCTTCTTCCTCCATTGGCTGGGGACGTTCAAGGAGACTCTAGGATACTCTGGAACTTCTAAAGGTGCACCATAGAGAGGATCGTGACCTTCTAAAGGTGCACCATAGAGAGGATCGTGACCTTCTAAAGGTGCACCATAGAGAGGATCCTGACGCACTGCTTCATTTCCAGGTATGGCAGTTTCACCGTTTCCACCAGGACGGAGCAGCCATCCATGGAGGACCTCTACTCTCAGCGGCTCAGGAAGAAAGCCCACAGGATTATCAAAGACCCCCATCACCCCAGCAACAAACTCTTCTGTCTGCTGCTGCCAAATGGCAGGCGGCATGCAACAGGACAAAAACCACCAGACTCAGAGACAGTTTCATCCCAGAGTCCATAAAACTATTCAACACCTAAGCTTGCAGAATTTACATTTTTGTTGTTGTTTTTCCATATATATATGTTTTTATGTGTAGTAATTGCACTGTTGAGGAACCTGCGATCTAAGTTTTTCATCCTTAACAACACCATAGTTGTGTTTAAGTGATGACAATACATCTTTGAATCTTGAATCAAAGGTTGCTTTAAAAACAGCTTTTCTGTAGCACTGCACAGTCAGACAACAGCAAATAACTTACAATCCAATGGACCAGCAATGGAGGGTTGTCCACCTGTCTCTTTCACTGCAAAAATAGGAATATGCAGTGATGCATTAATAAAAAGAATAACAACGTGTATGTTAAGATTCTTATAGATGTAATGGAAATATCATTTCAATAACTGTAAAAACAAACATTCTAGAAAACATTTTTTTTTAAATGCAGCATCTTACCATCTGAATCACCAGAGTTTCGTAACTCAACTGAAATACAGAAAATACAAAA
>NW_011340375.1:0-1523 GCF_000735185.1 Notothenia coriiceps | reverse complement strand
AAGACCTCATCGCCACTTCGAGTTTTAACCGGTTACCTTGGCGACACACTTTACCTCACATTTACTATATACAGTATTGATTGTCCTTCCTCCTTATCTTCCAACCATTTGGACGCAGACTTGCATTTCCCCATAACGATGCTGTTTAACAACAGGCGTAAACGGACCTTCGCACGCTATCAAGCAGTGAGCGTGTGATGTCCTGTTCAGATGACGTCAAATCCAACGGGATGCCATAAATAAACTACACAGAATCACACTACACACCTACGCAATGATTACATTCAGGCAGACTGTAGAATACAACCTCTTTGGACAATTGATATACTTATTGAAAACAAGCTACAAAAATGTAATACCTTGGAAAATGCCGTTTAATACTTTTTAATAGCCTTCATTTTCGCTAAATTGATTTATCAACTTTTAATACTTTTTAAGACCCCGCGGACACCCTGCATTAGACCGGCCCTGAAGGAACTCAGCTGGCAGTTTGGGAACAAACATAGCCGCCGCCCAATCACACGGAAACATAGATAATGCAATAATAGAAAACACGTGATCTGTTTAGAGGAAATATTGTGGCGTATTGTTACGGTAAATTAATCCAAACAAAAAAGGTAAAATCCCTTACTTGGATTAAAAACATTTGTGTATTGCTGTGGGAGGAAGTAAACAAACAGATGGAGAAGAACACACACAATAAGGTTAAAGAAAGTCACAATTCTGACACTAACTGCAGCCTTTGACTCCACAACAGCAACAATGGTTTGACATAAGCCCCAAACTGACAGCAGAACAGTGTTTGCATCTGTTTCTTTGCAGGAGTCAGTGAACGCCATGCACTTGTGGGTGGTATGAATGTATAAATCTTTGAACACCATAAGAGTCTAGCCGAGCAGTGCAGGGAGAAAGAGAAAGAGAGAGGGTGACACAGGGCGGAGTGCTGCATCAATCTGAATGCTGCTTCATCTCTTTGGTGCTACAACCCGTCAGGAGGGAAGTTACATCGTATTTCTCCTTTCACTATTATACTAGAGGGTTTGCAGATGAATGGGAAGAAATGCTGCATCATGTAGAGAAGGGGATACAGAGAGAGATGGAGGACTGCAGAATAGAGCAGGGAGCTGATGTGTTTGTCTCCAGCAGGTGAAACCCTGGCTCCACTTTCCCTCTGCAGCTTGAGCCACTTCTTGCAGCGCTATAAACTCAGCAGCGCTTTATAGCTGCTTTAAACCAGACTCCCCTTTGTTACTGCAGTGTGGCTTCACCTCAATTCAACTCACACCAGATGAAAGCGAAACCCCTCTGCAGCACTCCTCATTTGTGTGTGTGTGTGTGTGTGTGTGTGTGTGTGTGTGTGTGTGTGTGTGTGTGTGTTGTGGGTGAGTGTGTGTGTGTGTGTGTGTGTGTGTGTGTGTGTGTGTGTGTGTGTGTGTGTGTGTGTGTGTGTGTGTGTGAGCGTTGCTGTGTGTGTGTGTTGGTGGTGAGCGTTGCTGTGTGTGTGTGGTGGGCGTTGCTGTGTG
>NW_011340374.1:0-420 GCF_000735185.1 Notothenia coriiceps | reverse complement strand
TAATGTAGTCCACACACTACACATCTGTCAGTAGTATGGAAGCCCTGAAGGCAAATCAGAATAAATAAATCTTAGTGATCCATTTTCTAAGTCTGATCTTAATAGAGTTTTTGGCCTGTTTATGACTAAGAACAAGGAAAAAAGGGTTTTTGCCAGGATCATATTTATGACTGGGGAGGCGTGTGGCAGGGCTGCTCAATTAATCGTATTTTAATCGCAATTACGATTATTGCTTACAACGATTACGAGCAATCTAAATAAAACGATTATTTTTTTATTATTACTTTTTCTTTTTTTTCTTTTTCTTATACATTTTTTTTTTTATATAGGTTTTTCAGTTGAATTAGACTTAAAGTTCAGGGTAATCAACTGTTAAAAAACATACTGTTCACATTTTTTTCTCAATAAATTGATATTTTC
>NW_011340373.1:0-1530 GCF_000735185.1 Notothenia coriiceps | reverse complement strand
CTTAGCCTATTATCATAATAAAAGCAATACCTACAACCACACATGCAGGTAAACCAATGCAACAAGTCAGAGGACACATTTAGAACTTAGTTAAAGTGAATTATCAAAGACATTATATTTATATTTGTGTTTTATTTCCATATGTGAACATAGAAGAAGGGCAATCTCCATGACAGTTGCACGTGCCATTCTGACTACCACACTAACCCAGGTATATAATATTTCAAAAAAGACTACTGCTACAAAATCAAATTTGATGAATGTATTCCGCAATAACTGAATATGTACATGTTCTAAACATTGTAATACTCACAAAAAAAAATATTTGAGGCATTTTACTTACTTGAATCTGAAAAATCAAGTCCAATAAAACAACGAAATGTTGCTCGTTTGAAGATTCGGAAGTTGTGTGAGTGTATGGCCAGAGGGCAGGACCTATAAACACATTGAATAGCCAATAGTATTGTGAGGCTGAACAAAAGGACCTTTTGACTATGTAAATGTAGTCTTTTAAAAAAACAAACATTTACTGACTTTTTTAGGATAGCTTGAAGTAATGTCGTAAAATTACAACCGGGGGCCTTACAGGGTTAAGAAGATGTGTTGCAATGTTGTTAGTTACACCAACAGTATGACCTTCAACTCAGGTGAACTGAAAACACCCTGATAATGTATGGCCTCCCTAACTCCCGCACTTCCAGAATGCTCCATTCATTATCACCAAGCTTTGCCCCTCCCTTTCTTCTCTCTCTGTGTTTAAATATGCAACCCAAACTCTATTCTTCGTCTTTCACCCTGCAGACTGTGTGCTCTCTGTATGACTGACTGATCTTTCTTGCAAGAAATAAAATATGACAAAGACAGCTGAATGGTTTGAGTCGCTATCCACTTTTGATAAATAAATTCCCACCACAATTAAAATTTTTATTTTTTGCATTTGTATTTTCTTAATACTAATGCTAATGAAGGGCAGAAATCAAGGATTAGGAATGAATAGGATTTAACAGCCAAATTTGTACTTGCATAATTGCATTTTTAACATACTGATTTAAAATGAATGGCTGCACTTGTGGTGAATCTGCATTGAGCAACACACTCAACGTTCTTTAATTAAGATAAAGGCATATACAAAGTAATATATTATTGATGTAATGTTGTAACACCTTTATATACTATGATTTGTACAGTGAAAGAGAGGTGCAAACGTGCTACAACGGCCCAGAACATTTCCATAAAATGAAACGCGCTGCACCTTCAAAAACAGTGCAAATATACTCAAATGTGCCAAAACACATGCAAATGAAGAAACATCTTGTTTCGTCAAGTTGGTGAGTGTGCTCTTAATGCTGTGAAGTTGGTGAATGTTTCTTCATTTGCATGTGTTTTGGCACATTTGTTTTTTTATTTTGAATGTCTTTTGAAACTGCACAACGCTGTCTCCTAAAAATTACGTTCCCACAGAACTAAACTGCATTCTCAATTACGTTTAGCCAGAAACATATTTTCTCCCACGTGACGTTCGTTATGAAC
>NW_011340372.1:2371-4471 GCF_000735185.1 Notothenia coriiceps | reverse complement strand
CTTTTCCTCCCCAGGAAAGTACCACCTCTCTAGCAGGGACTGAAAAGGGGTGAAAAGGTTCCCGAAAAAAAGTTCTAGTTCCAGATCTTTTTGGTGTGAACGCAAAATCCCAGAACTATTCCTTGGAAAAGTACTCCGGTGTGAAAGTGCCTAAAGATGCATTTGCCCGACAATGCAAACATGTTGGTGTTCCTTGCTCGAAATCTTTGAAATACAGATTCGGATATGGCCTGTTGAGGCATCTGGGTCTTTGTATGGACAGTGGACTGTACACTTGACTGTTGTCTTAAGGAGGTTTTTTTTGCTTGTGAGACAATGTGTGCTCACTTATTTATATATATATATAGAGAGAGAGCTCTGTTTTCCAGCCTGAGTCTATTTAATTCATTGTTTTGGTTGTGTGTGATTTAATTAATTTTGTATAATTTAATTTATTGGTTTTATTTATTATATATAATTTATATATTTGAGTAATCATTATGTCAGTGGTCCAAAATGGTCTTACAACGGTGCCGACAATATTATCGTTTATCGCAATAATTTCCGGGAAAATGTATCGTCCAACAAAATTAGTTATCGTGACAGGCCTACTTGATAGCTTTAAACTCTGCACACTCTGATTTGTCAGCAGGCGGTGCTTTCACTGAGTTGATCTCTTATCTGGAACATAACCTGCCCCGGAGCAGGTTAGGTGTTCAGCATAAGTTACCATGGAGATCTACCCCGGTAAGAAGTGAACCAGCGCCGTAGGACCGGAAACCCAGAGTTAACCCTGAAGTTACCTCTCTAACCCAGAGTTAACCCTGAAGTTACCTCGCTAAACGCAAATCCGGCTTCGTAGTACAGGGCACTGGGCTCTGGGCAGTGGAAAGCAAAACGAGTTGTCACTTAGAACTAATTGAGAATCAAACTATTACCAACACAGAGCTAGAACCAAACTAATTTTCAGTGGAAAAAGGTTCAAAGAGAAGAAGAATAGATGTGAAAGATTAAAGGCGGAAGTAGCGGACCTTTGAGTTTCAAGACATCATTACAGTAGTTGAGTCTACTAAGAAAAAAATCTTCCAAATCTTGTTAAGACATATGTCCTTTAATCTTCCTTATATTCTTAAGATGATAGCATGTGGACTTTCAGGTCTGAGTCCATTGCTACACCTACATTTCTGGCCTTTCTGTAAGCATTGTTGTGGTAGTCATCTGTGAATAAAGGGACATCATACTGCTAATTCACTTTAGCGTTAGTTCTACTAACATAGGACTGAGAACGTCATAAAAATGTTAACATATGGCAAGAGTCTACTGCAGTATCCAGGAGCGGCTGCTATGCATCAGAGGGGGAACTTTACTTATGCAGCATGCCCACTTCAGTGTAAAGGCCTCTCAAAAACAAACACAACAAACACAACATTGCAGAATACTCGGTTGACAACATTTATGGTAGCTATTGTTCACAGAGGATGCATTGTGATAATATTGATCATATTATTATTATATTCTAAAGGGTAGTTTTTGGTGTAAAACTTGGGTAAATCCAGTTGTTTGAAAATGTTTTCACAGCAATATAAAACAGATATTAGAGAGGTCATTTTGAATCGTTTGAGTTCCCAACACAAGCTCTAAGCAGCTTGCAATACATCATCTACATTTCTAATGCCCAAGCAAATATAAATATGATATAATGATAATAACAAACTAATGACATTCTGAGTTTTTACTGGTTAAAGTAGACTTCAGGATCTATATCAGCGGTAATAAACATGATCCAGCCAGAGATCAGAGAAACTTCCCAGCAACTGTCCCCCATTTTAACATGGTCCTGTTTTACCTGCAGAGGCAGTTGTTTACATTTCAAGTAAACTAATCAAAAGAAGGTCCAGTCATTATGCTGACTCTTTTTCTCTGTTTATTACGATTCAAACTAGAACTTAAAATTTGTAATAATTATTTGTATTCCTGGTTTAGTTGGGGTCAGTAACGTCAGTGTGTTTCACATTTCCTGCAGCCGTCCAGCAGCTGGTGGTGGTTAAAGAAGAGCTTCCCCCTGAGCAGTAGGAGTGGAGCTCCAGTCTGGACCAGTTGGACCCAGAGCCCCCCACCCCC